>NW_019722440.1:84404-88951 GCF_002891405.2 Cryptotermes secundus | reverse complement strand
ATACTGGACCCAGACGGATATTCCGAACTGACTTCTTAGACGGGCGATCCGAGACTCAAGGCTTCTCATCGAAGCTGGCCTATTTATACCCTCGCCGCTGCTAGGCAAATGAACCTTCTGTTGTAACCATGGAGACGTTGCTTTGTTTGTCGTTACCGTGGAGATTCGATGTTCTCGATACAACAGCTCACTGTTGGAATTACAGTATCACTATTGTTACTTCTTATGCAACGGTCTGTTCTAGCGTTTCCATAGAAGTGACTTCTGGATTCCAGACACGTTACATTATAATAATTATCATCATTAAGTCCCCACAGGAGATTGTCAATGACCAGGCTCCACAGCAGAGGCGAGAGCCTGCCCCCCTGTGGACACCCCCTAGGCGCGGATGCCTCCAGGGTCTCTCCTGATAGTGTGGCATCTATGGTTCTGCTTTCCAGCATAGCACTGATCTACCCGCATATTGCAGGCTCTATGGCATGCTTTCCAGTGGCCTGTTTGATTATATCAAATGAGGTTCTATTGAAAGCTGCCTTTGTATCAAGAATGCTCCTATGGCAATATCCTTGTGTTCGATCGCACTTTCTATGTGTGTTACCACATTGTGTAGTGTGCTTTCTGTAGATTTACCTGTTTAGTAGGCATGCTGGTTTCAGTGTGGAGGATATGTCCTCAACGCCCCGTCCCTGATATGCCTATCTACTGTTTTCTCCATCATTTTCAAAAGGAAAGACGACAGGCTGATAGGACGATAAGCCTCAGTGTAATCAAGTTTCCTAGGCTTTGGGATAAACATCACCTTAACTTGCCTCCAGGCCGTGGGGATAAAACCGTATGCCATGCAGGCTCTATATATGCAGCATAGGTGTTGAACTAAAAGTTCTGCCCCATGCTGCAAAAGTGCCGGTACAATTCCATCTGTTCCTGCTGATTTAAATTAGTTACTATAGGATTCTGACGATGGTGTATAACACACTGATATATTGGGTTTTTGGACTTTATCCATCATCCTGGTTTTTAAGATAACAAANGCCCATCGTCCAAACTGTCAATCAATTTTGAATCAGGAAAGTGGACGCTGAATAATTCATTCAGCGTTTCCCTTCCTGTTTGAGTATACTGTCCGTTAGGCAGCTTAATTGTGCTGACCTTGTTGGTTGCCTGTTTTGCCATGATCCTCATGAGCCTGGCACCGCCTGGTATATCATTGATCTCCTGGCAGTGTCTTCTCCATGAGGATCGCTTGGCTTCCCTTATTTCTTTGTTGTAACAGGTAAGGGCTTCCTTGTAGGTGTCCCATTGACCTGTTCTTTTAGCTGTATTAAACAGCCTTCTTGTTTTGGTTCTAAGCCCACTCAGCTGTTTATGCCATGAAGGCACTCTCCTTGGTCCACGAGTGGTCCTAGCCGGACAATTCTGATTAAAGGACGAGATAATAGCCTGTTGCAACTGGTCAACAGACTGATCAACATCCTTTATTGTGCATATATTACGCGGAATGGCCTCTAGATTTAGCTTTAGGTCATCTTTATAAGACTCCCAATTTGTTCTCTTAGGGTTCCTATAAGTACTTTGATCTACTATGATGTTACTTATTTTAAAGCATATATATCTGTGATCCAATAGAGACGGCTCATCAGATACATGCCAATTAGTTATCAGGTTTCCTCTTTTGTTTGTCCCTAGTGTCAAGTCTATAACCTCCTGCCTATTGCAAACCACAAAGGTAGGCTCGTTAAGCGGCCTCCATAGTCTAGAGGTAACGTTCCCACCTCATGACTCGTAGTACGCGGGTTCAAATACCCGGCGGAGGTCGTCGAATTTTTAAGGGCGGAAAAATTCAGGGAACAAGTCCTCCGGGAGGGATTTTAAGCCATGGGTCCCGTGTCGTAGCTTTACGGCACGTAAAAGAACCTCATACCTCCAAAGGAGGTCACTGAGCAAAATTGCGGACGTTTGCCGCCAAACAGCAGTCACTAATACCTCCGGTAGATGGGGGAAGCATTATAGATACTTATCAGCCAGTAGAGCCGGTCTCGCTGGCTGGGTGGGACTGATGACAAGCACCAATACCGGTAGGATATAGAGGCTGGTAGAAATCATAGAGGGACCACTATAGGTCTAAGTGCATGGGGAAACCCCACTCTCTCTAATAACTAACTAACTAGGCTCGTTATTTTTTTTTATTTCTAGTGGAGTGGGACTAAGTCTTATGTACTGTGGCCACTTCTGGCCTATTGGACCAGCCCCAGATGATAGGTGAGGGTAATTGTGGAGCAATTGGTGGAACGAAGATTGGAAGGGGAAACCGAAGTACTCAGAGGAAACCTGCCCCAGCGCCACTTTGTTCACCACAAATCCCACTTCAGCAGACCCGGGATCAAACCCGGGCCGCCGTGGTGGGAAGCCAGTGACTAACCGCTTGAGCTATGGCGCAGCCATAGGCTCATTATCTTGGGTTAGAATATAAGGTTTGAACTCACCAAATATTCCATAAGGCATTCTCCTCTTGGGTTGACGTCAGTGCTCCCCCACATTGTATGGTGCATGTTGGTGTCACACCCAATGATGAGCTGCTTTTCCCTAAGATAGCAATATTCAACGATGTCCCTCACTTCTTTGGAAGCTGGTGGTTCATCCAAGTCATATGGAAGGTAGGCTGAAGTGACAATGAGCTCCTCACGGCCCCCGCCCAATGTGTATGTCATCCTCACTGTTGTTGTGTCTCTGGAACAAAACTCCAGCAATGGTAAAGCATTAATATGATTATTAACATATATGCATGATCTCACATTTTCTCCAGGTACGACAGAATAGACTGTTCCCTCTGAATTCGTTAAGCCTCATATTTGGCCCCTATACAGTTTGTCCCAGGAGGAATGTGCCAAACTTCGGGAGGGTGTTCCTTATGTTATAGTATGCCGATATAACCCAAGACACCTATGTCCAAAGTTGAACGGTTATGGAGATAATGGCCCGAGAAAAGTTTGGTCTTCTGGCGAGTCCACGTACTGTACCTGTCAGCTGGCATGTCTTATCTACGAGGGGGTACCCAAAAGAAACCGAACTTATTTTTTTTAAACTTATTTATTCAAATTTTAAGCACAAACCTTCAATCCCCTTCAAAGTACTCTCCACTTACACTAATACACTTGTCTAGTCTTTTATTCCATTTTTCAAAACATTGTCTAAATTCATCTTTTGAGATGCTTGACAGCGCCTCCGTCGTTTTTTTCCTTCACCTCAGCAACATCAGCAAAACGCTGAAAAAAAGTTTTGATCATTTCGGGACTCTTCTTTCAAAGCACAGCATGCTTCCACGCGACCTTGTTTTTGTTCAGCAGTCAGCAGTCGTGGCACGAATTTCGCAGCCACCCTTTTCATTCCCAAATCTTCTGTCAAAATTCGCTGAACTGAGCTCCAAGTCACTCCCGACAGCTCCACAATTTCTTCAATGGTCCGTCGTCGATCTTCCTTGATGATTTCACGAATTTTTTCAACATTTTCATGAGTTCGGGCCATTGCAAAAACGACGATCACACAAAAGAGCTGTCACTATAAACTCTGCCGAAACTAGTCCTTACCTTCAGAAGCAACGGTAGTCGGCTTATCGACTCAGGAATGTTAGCTCTATGCGCTCATAGCGGCAAAACGCGGTACTACAAAAGCTCTGCCCACAAAAAATTAGTTCGGTTTCTTTTGGGTACCCCATCATATGTTTGTCCTTGAGTGTGGTGATTCACACTAGCCGTAAGCTCCCTTCAGTACAAGTTGCGGCCGCGTTTTGAATGGGTTGTAGGTTAATTGTGCGGAGTTGCTGAAATGCCTTTTGTGTTTTCAAATGTGGAATATTGTGATATGCATTTTGTGTGTGGATTTTGCAGTGGCAATGCACATGCTGCTGTTGAAGAATATCAAAGGCGTTTTCCCGATCGAAGGATTAAATGTCGAAGTGTATTTCCGCAAATTCACCAGACATTGCGTGATACTGGTTCTCTTCCGAGTGTTTCTGTGCACTCTGAAAGGGAGGATGTACGAATGATAAACACACGAGAGAACGTTACTGAGATGGTTCAGAGAAGTCCGCGTCTGTCCACTTGTAGAATGGCCTCTCGCATTTGAGTATCACGTATGCAGGTTTGGCGAACTTTACATGCTGAAGAGTTATATCCTTACCATGATCAAAGGGTACAACATCTGGAACCAGGCGATCATGCTCAGCGTATGGATTTGTGCCACTGGATAAAAGCTCATCCTGAACTGTTAAGCGTCATTTTATTCAGTGATGAGGCGTCTTTTACCCGGGATGGTGTAAATAATTTACGAAATGTGCATACGTGGTCCCATAATAATCCACATGAGATAATGTAAATGAAATTCCAAAAGAGATTTTCCGTGAATGTACGTTTAATACAATTATGTAGTCTGTTTATACCACTATGCGCAGTCAGCCATGTTACGCCAGCGCTTGCCAGTCATGTGTCATGTATAGTGCTTGGAAACCTAAGGACAATTATGACATGGTGAGCGAGTATTTTGTACTTCAA
>NW_019722440.1:42480-84348 GCF_002891405.2 Cryptotermes secundus | reverse complement strand
CCTGGGACACCTGTATATGCAAGGTTCCTGAATAAGTGCTACGTCTACTTTTCCTTCAACAGGTTGTCGACACAAAATTGCCATAGCAGCCTTGCTGTGGCGTAGATTAATTTGAATGAATCGTATGTTGTGTGTAAATGTCATGTGTGTATGTATGTGTTATGTGTTCATTCTATAATGCTGGGAAAGGTGTCCTCCTCCATCCCTTTTTCTACAGCCCCTTTTCCATTATTGGACCTTGTTTCCTCCAAAAAAGGTCCCCAATCTGGTAAGGTCAGGTTGGCGAAGGGAGGGATTGTGTCCTTCTCATCAGATACTCTGTTCCAGTCAACTGAGAGAGTGGGTACACCATCCCCTTCCCCCTTAGAGGCCGAGTTGGAATATACTATATCTGACACAGGTTCTGCCCGGTGCTGAACTTCAGGATCATTCAGCACCTTAACAGACCTCTGTGAGAGTCCTGTGAATATTTTGTAACCTATCCTCTGTATAATAGTATAAGATTCCCATTCTATGCATAAGATAAGCCTCTTATCTTTCAACTCCTATTGCTTATCTAGTACCCTCCAGTTCTCCATATGAAGTCCTGGATTGAGGTCTGCAGTCCATTTCAGCAGCTCTTCCTGGTTCTGGGCAACTTTGTCTCTAGTCTGGAGAGCCACTTTAACAGGCTTGGGCAGGTTCCTGGCATCAGTAGGCTTCAGCCTGGCTCCTGATTCCAGCCTGTGGTTGTTATGGCTTTGGTAAACCATTGACCAGACTCTTAGTCGGCGCATACATAAATAAGTGCACCTCCCACTAGTCTGTAGGATTTTAGGTGTGGTAGTTCTCCCTTTGGAGTCCTACGTAACACCTCCCCCAGTGCTTCCAGAATGGAATTCTGGTCATCTTCGGTAAGCATATCCTCAGGATAAGTTTCCTTGAAGATAGCTACCTTTATATTGGTCAGAGCCTCCTTGTAAGTCCCTGGTCCCTTAGAGTCCCTGGGCCTTTTCGGAGTTCTGGCCGTTTCTGTAGGGGTATTGCCCTCCAACTTTGACCTCTTAAAGGTACCGGTGGGGTTTCTCCCTGCTTGGATGAGCCTGCATTTCCTGGTTGCTGACTGCCCCCAGTTCTTGCTTTGCTTGCCCCAGCTCTTGCCTTTCTTAACTTTTTCTAGCGCTTCCAGACAGGGCTTTCTTCGCTAGACGGGGTCCACCTACTTCAGGGACTAGGTGTCCCAGTCCTCTTGCTGCAGGTGTGCTAGAGGTACTAGCCCCCTGCAATGGTATGTCAGTACTAATGACTGCCAAGAGAGGAGTTTTTGGTTTTAAGTCAGATAGGTTTTGAACCACTGATTCGTCCCTGCCTTTGGCTGAAAGTTCAACAGCAGGTTTGCTGGTTGTATCTGGGTCCCTTAGAGGTTCACCAGAGCTTCCAGCCCCCTGCTGAAGCATTTCTCGTAGGGATCCCCTTGGAGGGGCGTCACTCTTCAGTTTAAGGTCCTTATGACCGGTTTTTGATTTAGTTCCTTTATTCATTTTGGTCCCACGAGTCATTGGGATTTAAAAGGTCGCCACCCGCAGTGCCCCATACTGGTGGAAGGCATGAATACAACAGGTTGCTGCCTGGTGCCCCGAGGGGATCATTCAAGACACTGGCTAATTACCACCCCAGTGCCATGCAGCCCTCAACATGATGCATCACACCTTGGCTTAGGTGGTCTGGTCCTGTAGTGAATGTAACCCTCACAAGCCTCCAGGACCAAGAGTGCCTGTTCGGGGGGAGAGGGGTATCCCAGATGATAAATGGGAGTGAGACACCAGTTAGTCATGAGGTTGTGACTAGGGCAACCTACACAAGGGTGTCCCAATGCATCCATGGTCCATGATGCGTTCCCACCAAAGACACAGCTGTGGTTCTGCCAACCTCATTCAGGATGGCATCATTACCACCTGTAACATGTGACATAAGAAAGTCACAGTTACCCCAGGATCAAACCTGGGCCGCCCAGGAATATGTTGCTTAGAACTGCAACTGTGAAGAGCACAATCACTTTATACAGAGCAAAGTGCTTGGGCTGTAATGCGTAGCATAGGCATCATTCAGAGATCTACTTTTCGAAAGTTTGCCACAGCTCTTGTCTGTCCTGTGTTGTGGATTCATATCACCTCAAAAATGTATAAAGCTCACTGTGATAAAACTGATCTTGTTTCATCATGTTACTGTAAAATGGTGGATAAAAATGGAGAGTTATATCTTCTGAGCTATAACACCATGTAGCCTGTTGAAAGTCAGCTGACATCTCATAGGATCACATCACCTCTCTCTTCTGTGTTGAAGGGTAAGCCAAGCATGAACAAAAGGAGGAAAGTGGTAGTTGGTGTAGAATTGATGTTCACATGGTATCCATCTTGTATACTTGATTCACTGAAACCTCCACTTCAGAGATGGACACCGCTAGAATTGCAAGAGTGTCGTCATGTTTGCTAAGCTGTATCTTGGCTTCACCTGGTGTTACTGCTACCAGCTGCTGCTGTAATGCATTCATCACATTCACATGAAGTTCCTTCAGTAGATTTACTATTGCAGTTAGTGCATTGTTGACCTGTACTATCATTTATTTCTTCTCAACAGATTATAGCAAGCTCACATGCGAGACTTTGTACTTGATGGATCCCAGCAAGCTTGACTATGAACTTATAGAGGAAGTAATCACATGGATAGTAACTGGTGAGCACGGTTTTCCTACAACAGGATCTGTACTGGTAAGATGATTACTCTGAGAGTCACTTTGTATTCAGTTTTTCTTAGAAGTGTGTCTGTGCCCTAGTTTTATTACCCACAGCTGTTATAGACGGTCACTGACCCCAGATTGCAATTGGTTGTTCTCAGATTTTTAAGAGCATCGTAAATGCTAAGCAAGAATGTGACAGTAAAGTGAAATGTATAATTGTTTTTATGATAATGGCCATGACCAAGAATAATAAATTTGTTCTGTAGATTATGTCATAACTAAAAATTTTATTTGCATCTGCTGATATTTGTATGTGTATGTACATATATAAATGGGTGAATTGTCATGAAGGACAGTTAACATGGAGTATTGTTTGATAAACATAAGCTCAAAAGGCTAAGACTATGCAGATATTGAAAATGACTAAAGATAATCATCTTCTGAGACTGAACACAGTCTTTCCACATTATATTTCCTCCCTTAAATCTCTCTCTGAAATCAGGATGTTAAATGTCACCTGAAGAAGGAAACACTACAGAATGGGTGAAATTAAGGATAGAGTGTATGGACAGGTGTGTGCATAAGTAGTGATAGCTCCTTTGACAGCACCAAGAATGAAAACAGTGACATTATAGGAACCAATTGACAAAAGACATACAGAAGGAAATATATGACACACATTCAAGAGAAGCATTAGCCTTTCTCATCTAGGGCTTTAGTGAGCACTACATGGATGGTGGCCATATTTTAATTCAGGAGTAACAGTTTATTGTCAAGGAATAGGGAAGTTCAGATTTCCTATTTCTGCAGGTCTGGCAGCCATATTTAACTTGGGGTAATGGTATTGGTATAGAAAAAATATAGTGCCCAACTGAGAAGAGCTGCCCAGGTGGAAACATCAGAGAATGATGATGAAGTTTTCCTCAGTGTAGCATTAAAAAATCATTGCCCTCATGGCGAATTTTTATGTTAATTTCAATTCAGCAAGAAAATATTTCAGGCAGTTATATTCATTATAATTATTCTAAGTTTGTAATATCCCAGCATAACATTTTTGTTTCTGATGTAGTAAAATTGACATAGTCAATGTGAAGAGGAGGTTTCAGGTTTCCTGTGACCCTAAGAGCTTACCCCTTGTGCAGAAATTAAGGTTACACACAGGTTTTCCTTCACCCCCCCCCCCATATATATTTGTGATATGCTTAAATACAAGGGCTGTGGGACCCTTTCATAACCCTGGGAAATATGTTCCTGGAGCATAAACTGCTGGGAAGGTCACTGAAGCGAAACAATTCATGGATTGGAGTCACATTGTGACTCCTGGTCCTTCAAGCTGGAGGTTGAAGGAGCATCTACTCAGAAGCGTCAGAATTACATTGGCTGATACCAGAAGAGGCTTATAAAATATTCTTGAAAGGCAGGAGGTACAGAGTGATTAAATGTTTGGATAATTGCAAAATATTCAGAACTATGATAAATTCTTCTAGGTATTCCTTCCGGGCATGGCTGAGATTTCAACTCTTCATGACCAGTTGATGGGTCATCCTGTCTTAAGTCCCCGCACTGGGAAATTTGTGTTGATCCCACTGCATTCATCACTTACTACTGAAGAACAGGCTGAAGTTTTCAAGTAAGTAAATTCTGAAGAGTTGTGTTTTGCTTAAATTTAAATATGTCAGACTTTTCTGCAGTCATACTGACTTATTAGGCAGAACTTGCACAGAGAACCTAGAACCTGAATACTTCGGCTGGTGAAACTGAAGTATTACTATAATTTTACATCAATGAAGAGTCGATGCAGTAATCACAGATAATGTTTGAATTGTGTAGGTTGTGTTATGAGTAAATAAATTTGAAACCTAATGGCTTATTGTTGTCTTATGTGTATCACAGCAATCAGAAATTACAGCATTTGAGATACTTTTGTTTCTTTTCCTGATAGGAAATCAGAGCCAGGTGTCCGCAAGATTATTTTGTCAACGAATGTAGCTGAGACTTCACTGACAATTGACGATTGTGTGTTTGTTGTTGACTGCGGCAAGATGAAGGAGAAAAGGTAAAGAAAGCAAAGCCGTTGTATAATTAAGCCTGTATTTAGAATCTGAGGTTTAGCAATTGTTTCATTCTGCCTTCTTTATTCTATGAGGACGGCAATAAGCAGTTTGGCTGAAATAGTAACACTTCTAACTTTTATTCAGGAAGAAAGCAGTCTTCTGGGATTTGGCACTGTGTATATGTGGTGTTAACCGACATTTCGGAGGAATGTATCGTCTTCATCTTCAGGGTGATGGAGGCGATATGTTCCTCCGAAACGTCAGTTATCACCACATATACATGGTGCCAAATCCCAGAAGACTGCTTTCTTCATAGTCACCGCTGTGAAAACCTCAAATCTTACTTTATTCAGGAAGCTTACATTTTAAAAGTTGTCCAGGATAATGACTATGTTGAGTGAGGTTTCTTGTGGATTTCATGATTTCCTCTATATTCCAGAACAGTACCTTGAAAAGTAGGCCATGAACTTTCTTTCATATCCTTTCCAATTAATTATTCTCTACCATCCACTCATTTGATGCTCACAGTCACCATTACTGAATGTCTTGGAGTATTGCCTCTTTTTTGTGGTGTTAACAAATGAGAATCTATGGGGATGCTGTGACACAAACAGATGTTCTTGTTAATCAATTCACAAAATGTTTCTGCCCAGATAGGCCATCATTAGGCGATTCTTGAGGAACAGACAAGTGGTGACAATACAAATAAATTTTGTACTAGCATTGCAGTCATGTATATATTCCATCAACATTTGCACGTAATTCTCCGAAACCACCTGATGAAGGCCTGTCTGGGCCAAAATATATTGTGACTTGATTAATAGAAACGTTTCTTTGTGTGACAGTACCCCCTCCACTTTTATTAGTTGATGAATATATCATTAAATTTACTATAATGATAATCATCATCATAAATGTTTGGCTCCATCTGTGAGCTGATTTTTTTGCTTTTCACATTGCACAGTCACAGTGTGTATGAGTTGTCCGTTGAAAATTCAGCATCTGTGTTTGTACGGAGAAGTTGCTGGAAGTGAGGGAACAGAATTAGATTCATAACTTTGTAATATGCCATAAAATGAAATTTCTTACAGTAAAATTATTTAGCCTGTTTAGCACACGAGATGGAAAGTTATGTCTAGAAATACAGTGCAACAGTGTACAAGGCAGCAAAGCAATATCTGAGAACTGTCATGTGACAGAGAAACTGATGATGTTAGAATTTTTTCTGTGTATTTGTTGTTTTGATACCCTTCTCAAATAGTGAAGACAGGAATAAAAATTTATAATTTTTCTCTTCTCGGAAACAAGAGTGAGAACATTTATCCTCAGTGTTAATCTTCATCGCATTTTTCCCCTGAAAGTGGCTATTCTCTGTTTGCAAGATTTGACTCCAGCAGGAATGTGGAAAGTCTGCAGATGGTGTGGGTGTCTCGAGCAAATGCACTGCAAAGGAAAGGGCGTGCTGGGCGTGTGATGCCAGGTGTCTGCATTCATCTGTTCACCAGACATCGTTATGACTATGAATTCCTTGGGCAGCCTGTCCCAGAACTACAGCGTGTGCCTCTGGAACAGATAGTACTTCGTATTAAGACCTTGCCTTATTTTGCAGACAAGGATCCCCATGAAGTTTTTGGTAAGCACGTTAGTTCATTAGTTTCTCTGAATTTTTTTAAAAAAGGAACGTAGCTTAGCTTTTACTCGTATATATTTGGGGAAAACTGGTTCTGGGGCCCAGCCAACTTCCTATCCAGCGGGCACCAGAGGCTTTTTTTTTTATGGTAAGGTGGCCAGGTCATGAAGTTGACTACTACCCTCCATCTAGTGCCAAGAATTGAGAATGTGTGGAGCTGTACCTCCACAACCCTATATCTTAATAGTCTGTTGCTTAATTAAGGACAAGGGAAATTGTACCCTTACTTTATCGCAACATTTGTAGGGAAAAACTGAAGAAAAACATAATAAGCTTCAAGTGGCCAACAGCGCTGCAAATGGTATGCACCCCAAATACAAGCCAGGAACGTTATTCCTCTACCAACCTGCCTGGTGAAGGGAAGAAAAGTACAGGAATTCATGAAAAGAGGGGGGGGGGAGGAAAGAACTTGAACCTGTAAATATTTGTACTTCCACTGCTAGTTCCCTAAATGTACACTGTCCAGTCCATTTCCCACCATGGTAACTGAGTAAATATATGGCCAATGAAAAAAATGTTTAAATTCCCTGCTACAATTTTTAAAGTGCTGGAGAGCTGTAAGAAAATACTTTTTTCACAAACAATAAAAAGGGAGTCAGTATAGTGACAAGCTATGGGTTGGACACTCCAGGTTTGATTCCTGGCAATACAAGATTTTTCTCTTCTCCACAGTGTACAGAAAAACTGGGGCTCATCCAGCCTCCTATCCAATGTGGGCTAAAGCATCAGGGGCGTGAAGCTGACCACTCACCTCTGTCTAGTGCTGTATGGAATAAAACTTTGATTAATATAAGAGGTGTAAACTTTCGTTTGATGGTTGACACAAGCTTGGCTGCAGGCAAGTTACCTCTGCAGTGATAACCTCAAATACAACATACATATGGAATAAAACTTTGATTAATATAAGAGGTGTAAACTTTCGTTTGATGGTTGACACAAGCTTGGCTGCAGGCAAGTTACCACTGCAGTGATAACCTCAAATACAACATACCTATCTTCAGGGAGTTCCCAGTCAAATCCCATTGTGTTTTTTTCCTAGTCTCTTCAGCCGAGTTCTGGAATAGTATTTTAAAATATTCTTCAACTCTTTCCTTTCTCATCATTCATAATCGTCCTGTCTTTGACACAGTCTGCACTGCTGACAGACTGAGAACAAAATTAAACCATTATAATATTATATTTCAGCATCCTGTTACACTCACACAATATATATGGAAAAATNCTTTCCCATCATTCATAATCATCCTGTCTTTGACACAGTCTGCACTGCTGACAGACTGAGAATAAAATTAAACCATTATATTTTGATTGGCTACAGCTGGCACATTGGAACCACCTGCAGATAAGAATGTGGATTGTGCACTGCTTTGCCTGAAAGATGTTGGTGCTCTGGATGCAGACAATGAGTTGACACCACTGGGGCGACATTTGGCAACACTGCCAGTTGATGTCAGGTGATGTGGTTTGTAATGAAAATGTTTCTTCCAGGTGAAAAATCAAACTCAGTAAATTTTACATATTAGGTTAACAGCCTTAATTTCACATAATCTTTCATCTGGAGAGAGAAGCATTCTGGTGACTTAATCACTGTGCTTCTAGTCAATGTTATGTGTGGCTAACAGTGATATTAAGCAATGGTCATGAACACTGCCACTGTTAGGATACTGGCTTACAGCTCTGAGCCAGCAAACTGGAAAGGTTGAATGAATAAAAGTAGTAGAACTTAGGTGGAAAAGGGAGGATACTTCAGTTCTTCACAGCAAAAACACTGAATCCGTCATCATGTTTATTTACTAATTCATTTAGCTGTCTATTAGTATCACAGTTTCTATAATTTACTATGTAACAGTGCTATATCGGCCTGTAAGGTCTTGTTTTTTTAATTACAGTCAACTCTCGATTATCTGGGGGCGGATTAACTGGTTTGCGGCTTAACCGGGGCTACTGAGGCTTTTTTGAGGCTTATATGATGTTTAATATTCATTCACTTTTGTTTCACATGGTGAGTTGTAATACTATTTTCGCACTAGAGTGAACTGAGCTCTGCATTCTTTGGTCCTGTTATGCTAACACAATGTTCTAGGGTAGGGTTGAAAGAATGCAAGGATTTGTGGAAGTTTCAAGGACAGAGACACCGCCCCAGTTGGTCTCTTTGTATCGATCTTCAAGTGCATTAGCAAAATGTCAGGGTGTAAAAGGAAGTGTGTTGTGTTAAGTATTCAACAGAAACTTGAAATTATCAATCAGTTGGGAAAAAGAGGTGTAGTTAAACAATTAGCAATGCAATACGGTAGTAAGAAAATATCACATGGTGCTGCTCTTAATCATTTGGAATCCTTACTAGACTATCTTGAGAGTGAAGAGAACAGTTTATTAAGTGACAAGCTAATATTACGTAGGCTTCGTATGGATATCCGTAAAAAGGAAAATGGCGCGAAAAAGCAAACGACAATATTAATTTTTTTTAAGTGTTAAGTGTGAATATTCGTAAAAAGTGTTGGATGTTGTTGAACACTGTGATTGAAATAACTAATTCACACTTCAGTATAATGTAAAAAAAGTATTAAATAGGCCATGAGATGACATAAAAATGAGGTTGAGTAAATTTAAATACAGGTAGGCCTATAGTATTATGAAGGTACAGTATTACAGTACTACTTTTAATAACATTTGTCTTAACCGGGTTTTCGATTAATTGTGATTTCCATCCCCATCATTATCCCAGATAATCGAGAGTTGACTGTATATAAAATGTGGTATTTCCATTTAAGTAGTGGAGAAGACACTAATAGTGTAGATTCCAATTTTTTAAACTCACGTAAGAATTTCACACATATCCAGCCTGCAATAGTAAAAAGAATACAAAGTATTTAAAATATCAATGTGAATAGCACTAATTTGTTTACAGTAAAATATACTCACACATTGAGGCTATTCACAGTTTTATACATATAAATTTGAATTAATAATAGAGCAATGTTTGCCTCTTATGCTGTAATTCTTGGTAAGTATTAACCCTGCATTTGGAAAGAGGGATTGTAATGAGTCATGTCTGGCTACTGGCTACATACTGCAGCTTCTGGGCCTAGGCACAGAAATGTAACAGCCATGTCAATCACCACTTTGTGGCAGTTACCAGTTCTGGCAGTTCATATCCTCTCCAGTGCCTAGCAGTGTACCATTAGCTGCAACTACCGAGGAACAGGCAGTGAAATGTAAACAGAAACTTCAGCAATTACTGTGACCTGTTGCAGTGATTTAAGTCACTCCATTGAATTGAATTGAATTTATTTACATTCTATAAATCCTAAGCAGGTTAGTACCTTTGGATACAGAACATGTCAAAAGGTTACATACATAAGTACAGGCAATTTTAGCTTAAAAATTAATATAACTTAATTTTACATCATTCTCTATTTACATTGAAGTATTCATCTAAAGAGTAGAAGGAATGAGCATGTAGATAATTCTTTAACTCTGATTTAAACTTTTTAGTATCATTGCCCAAGTTTTTAATACTTTGTGGCAGATTGTTGAACACTTTTATGCCAGTAAAGTAGACTCCTTTTTGATATACTGATAAAGTTGATGAGGGTAGGTGGAAGTTATATTTTTGTCTAGTATTCATGTTATAGACATCAGAATTTAATTTGAATTTATCTTTGTTGTAAACAACAAATAGGAGAAGCGATAATATGTATTGCGATTGAAGAGGTAGAATTTTTAATTTCTTAAATAATTCTCTACATGAATCTCTACTTCTACATCCTGTAATGATTCTAATTATATTCTTTTGTATTTTAAAAATTATTACACTATGTGAAGAGTTCCCCCAAAATATTAATCCATAGTTCATAATAGAATGAAAGTAGGCATGGTAAACCATCTTCAATGTTTCCTGTGACATAAAAGGCTTAATTGATCTCATCGCATAGCAAGCTGCATTTAATTTAGGTATAATTTGTTCAATATGTATTTTCCAAGACAGTGTACTGTCTACATGTATTCCAAGGAATTTTGTATCAAGTACTTTACAGATTAATTTGTTGGCATAATTGATGTCCAAATCAATTTGGTGGTTGTTTTTAGTTGTGAATGATATGTAATGGGTTTTATCAAAATTTAATGAGAGTAAATTGGCTTCGAACCATCTGTTTAAGGCTTCAAATACAATATTTATGTCATTTTTAAGGTTGTAAAATTTAGAGTTCTTAAATATTATACTAGTGTCATCTGCATATAGAATTGGTTTAGATTTATTGTTGATGGTTGTAGATAGATCATTTATGTAGAGAAGAAAAAGTAAGGAACTTAAAATTGATCCTTGTGGAACACCGTGCTTTATAATTCCCCAGTTTGAAAATGCATTATGACTGGAGTTTTTATTATTATTGGTGATCTGTAGCCAGTGCATATCCAGTTGCTACCTGGTGTGGTTACTGGACAGTGAAAGTTAAGTAAAAGTTTCAGTCAATGCTGTTTTAGACACTGAGTAACAAATAGTGATGTAAATTGATATATTACTCATTTCTAAATTTGATCTTGTATATGGAAAACAAATGTTCGTGCTGGATGTAGTGGGTGCTGCGGTAAAACAAATGTGAATGATCCTCAGGCGTTATCAATTAAATTAAAGATTCACTGAACTGAGAATGGCTGAAACTTGTATCATATCTACATGCTGCATGTAGACATATATTTATATAAGAGTTGAGCTGAAGATTTGCATTTGAAAAAGGAAGGGTCTTTTTAAATTTGTGCACTAAGCCCATCTCTTACAGGTTTCCACACACTCTATAGTATCATATTCATGCATGGAATGGTACCAGCCCTTCTGCAAAGTGGCATTCATTTCATTCGTATGAGGAGACAGTCCTGATGTCATGAGCACCTGCTGTATTGTCTGTGTTGCAGAATAGGCAAGTTGATGCTGTATGGAGCCATCTTTTGCTGTGTTGATTCTGCACTAACTATTGCTGCGTGCCTCAGTTACAAATCACCCTTTGTAACGCCATTTACGAAAAAGGAGCAAGCAAATATATGTAAGCGGGAGTTTACAGTTGGTAACAGTGATTACTTGACTGTTCTCAAAGCTTACAAGGTAAATACTCTTTAGTAGCTGTGTGTGGTACAGTTGGTTTTCTGAGTGAAATGTATTGGAACCCCATTTGATGTTCCTCCATTTAAGGTTTCCTCTCTTTTAACATTAGTTTCAGTGATCCAGAATCAATAATCATGGTGTTAAGTTTCCTCCGTTTGCAATTTTCCTCAGTTTAATATTCAAATCCAGTAATTCCCAGCTAACCAACTAACTCCATGGAGCTGAGTCCTTTGTGAGAAGCCGCCGGTTATTCAGCTTCTCAGGAATGTCTGAATATTTCATGCAGTCCAGTGGTTCATTACCATGTTCATAAAAGCCCACCACTGTTCCCTATCCTGAACCAGGCAAATCGTATCCATACCACCCCATCCTATATCTCCGAGATACATTTTAATATTGTCCTCCCACCTATGTGAATGTTCTCCTTTTGGCTTTCCGACCAAAACCCTGTATGCATTCCTTTTCACTCCTGTGTATGCTACACACCATACCCATCTCATCCTCCTTCACGTGATCATTGTAACTGTATCTGAAGAGTACAAATTTTGAAGCTCCTCATTATACAGTTTTGTGTCCCTTCTCTTATTTCACCCCTCTTCAGTCAAACTATTCGGCACCACATTCTGTTCTCAAACACACTCAGTCCATACCTTCAATATAATGTTGCTGTCACTTATTTGTGTTTTATTTTTATGATTTTGTACAGAATAATTTAAGTTTTTTTCTCTCCCCCTCAGAGGTGGCTGAAGATCTGCTCACAGAGTCATGAAGCTGGGCAGGTATTTGCCAAAGAGAATTTCCTCTCATGGGAGACGCTAGTCACACTTGCTGATATAAAGCAAGAATTTGTAGAGCTTCTAGCAAGTATTGGATTTATTTCTGTTGAGCTAGGCCCTAGAGAAAGTGGAAATGACAATATTCTAGGCATCACCGGCCCTGAGGTTAGTAAAAATTGACTGTATTTTAGAAGAACTGTTGCAGCTTCAACCATGTTCAGTTTTCATACTTTTCTTGTTCTTGTGAAGTGCACAAAATGAACAAATGATCTGGTTATCTAGTCATATCTTTCCTTCTGAAACTGCTCAAAGTGCCATGGTGAAATTTGGTATCGGTATCTGCACTAAATGCTGTAGAGCAAATTTCCTCATATTTTATGTCAGCCCAGTATAATTGATTTTACATGAAGTTCACATCAGAATGTCAGTTCTCTCAAAATATGGTTCATTGTGCAAACAGCTGCATGTAATCTCACACTTCTTTGAGCTCTATAACGTTTATTTCAAACAATTATGTAATTATATACTTAATAACAAAAGTAATTTGTGTATATAATAAGTGCAATAGGTGAATATAAAAGACACAAAATCACAGGAAACTTATTTATATTTAAATATGATTTTTATTTGAAGTTATAACCAGAAAATCTGCAATTTATTTTGGTTCTAATTCACAGCTTAATGCAAATGGTAACAACACCAAACTTTTGACTGCAATCTTATCTGCTGCTCTCTACCCAAATGTTGTGAAAGTTCTGACTCCTGAGAATTCATTTAAGCATACTGGGATAGGCGTTCTTCCTGAAGAGTTTCGACCTGTTGATTTACAGTTCATGACCAGGGATGGTGACCACGTGAGTAATGCACCATGTGTGATGCATGATTCACACACACAACAGGCACTTCTCAACATGCTCTTTCTAAGTGAAAGTATTTGTCCTCTGATGTCTAACACAATCTGACCATTCTTTACATTTTTAGTTTGCTTATTGGTTTAGGATGTTATTGTTTCTTGCTGAATTCAGAATCTGCAACTCTCTAAGATGACATTTCTAGCCCATTAGTGTCACTTTAGGCTCAATGTGTACTTCGCACCATTTAGAAATGTGTAAGTTTCTTTCACATTCATTTTAAGGCCCATGTTAGAATAGAATAGAATAGAATAGAATAGAATAGAATAGAATAGAATATATGAGGGGTAGGCCTTCTCGGCCCTTACACCGCGATCGTAGGTCTATTGTGCTCCCCCTTTTTTTAATTATTCCCTCAGCAACCGACGCTTTGGATGAAGCGGAGGATCTTGGACGTAGGGGCGTCAAAATAGTCACTTGGTTCCATGAAGTACTGGCCCAAGTGACATATCTTAAATAAGCTAATGCCTTACATTCACACAGGACGTGTGTGGCTGTTTCATCTTCTATCTGACACCTCTCACAGGTGGGACTATCACTCAGTCCCAGTTTGAACAGGTATCCTTTGAGGTGACAGTGTCCTGTAAATAGTCCTACCACCCATCGTAGCTGGTTCCTGTTGAGCTTCAACAGTTCCTTCGCTCTTTTAGCAGAAGGTCCTCGTATGAGTCCCTTTGCATGCCTGAGTCCAGTTAAGGATTCCCAGTATTCCTTGTGTGTCATGTTAGTCCAGTCCCTGATTGCCTGTTTGGCAACTCCTAGAGAGATGCCACAGGCTGGTTCAGGTCCTATGAACGGGTGTTCAGCTCCAATTTTAGCTAAATGTCTGCTGCTTCATTTCCAGCATTTCCCTCATGCCCCGACACCCATATCAGTTGTACCCTGTTATGTTTGGCCAGTTCCATGAGGGTTTGGTGGCAATCCCAGACCAATTTTGAATCAATCTGGTGTTTGTCAAGCGCTTTAAGTGCAGCTTGGCTGTCAGATAGAATGTAGATGTTCCTATTTCTATAGTTCCTATCTAAATTCTCCATAATACATGCTTTAATGGCATATACTTCTGCCTGGAATACTGTCGTGTACCGCCCAAGGCGGAAACTAAGTTTCCGCCTCATGCCATGGCAGTATACCTAAGCAAGCCAACCTTTGCAATTTGCCAAGTTCTGTCTTGCTAGTCTTGAATTTAACTCTGGGCCACCATACTGTGACACCATTAGTAATTATGGGTCTCACAACCGCAGTGTATACCCAATGTACAACGTGTGGCTGTAGTCCCCAAGTTTTACCAAACATGCTTCTGCATGTCCAAAAAGCCTTATAGGCTTTGTTAACAACTTTGTCCAGCTGCTTTTTCCATGTCAGTCCCTTGTCTAATACTAGTCCAAGGTACTTGACATCGCTGGAGAGCTTGATTGTCTTATTGAAGAGAGTCGGTTCCTTAAGACCCTTTATATTTCTCTTCTTAGTAAACGGTATGATTACAGTCTTGTTGGGATTAATGGAGAGACCTGTTCTTTCACACCATCGTTGGACCATGTACAGAGCTGATTGAAGATGCTCTGATACGGTTGAAAGGAATTTTCCATTTATGAGGATTGCTATGTCATCAGCATATCCTACTGTATAATACCCATCATCAAGTCCCCACAGGAGATCGTCGACGACCAGACTCCACAGCAGAGGCAAGAGTATGCCCCCCTGCGGACATCCCCTAGCCACCGACGTCCCCAGGGTCTCTCCTGATAATGTAGCAGCTATGGTTCAGGTTTCCAGCATAGCATTGATCCATCTGCATATTGCAGGCTCTATGCCATGCCTTCCAGCAGCCTGTTTGGTTACATCAAATGAGGTCCCATCAAAGGTTCCCTCTATATCAAGGAATGCTCCTAAGGCAATATCCTTGTGTTCAATTGCACTTTCTATGCGTGTTACCACATTGTGTAGTGCACTTTCGGAAGATTTACCTGTTTGGTAGGCATGTTGGTTTCGGTGTAGAGGATAAATCCTCAATGCCCTGTCCCTAACATGCCTATCTACTAGTTTCTCCATCGTTTTCAAAAGGAAAGACGACAGGCTGATAGGACGATAAGCCTTAGCCTCGGTATAATTAAGTTTCCCGGGCTTTGGAATAAACGTCACCTTTACTTGCCTCCAGGCTGTGGGGATGAAACCATATGCCAAGCAGGCTCTATATATGCGGCATAGGTGTGGAACTAAAAGTTCTGCCCCATGCTGCCAAAGTGCCGGTACAATTCCATCTGTTCCTGCTGATTTAAATTGTTTAAAAGTGTTCAGTGCCCATCCTATCTTTGATTGGTTAATTATGACTTTGACCAGGTTCCAGTCTGCCCTGTTCATCTTGCTTTGACAAGTGTCCAGGTTCTGCTGACCCTGCCCATCGTCCAAACTGTCAATCAATTTTGAATCAGGAAAGTGGACCCTGAATAATTCATTCAGCGTTTCCCTTCCTGTTTGAGTATACTGTCCGTTAGGCAGCTTAATTGTGCTGACCTTGTTGGTTGCCTGTTTTGCCATGATCCTCATGAGTCTGGCACCGCCTGGTACATCATTGATCTCCTGGCAGTGTCTTCTCCATGAGGATCACTTGGCTTCCCTTATTTCTTTATTGTAACAGGTAAGGGCTTCCTTATAGGTGTCCCATTGCCCTGTTCTTTTAGCTGTATTAAACAGCCTTCTTGTTTTGGTTCTAAGCCCACTCAGCTGTTTATGCCACCAAGGCACTCTCCTTGGTCCATGATTGGTCCTAGCCGGACAATTCTGATTAAAGGACGAGATAATAGCCCGTTGCAACTGGTCAACAGACTGATCAACATCCTTTATTGTGCGTATATTACGCGAAATGGCCTCTAGATTTACCTTTAGCTCGTCTTTATAAGACTCACAATTGGTTCTCTTAGGAGTCCTGTAAGTAGTTTGATCTACTGTGATGTTACTTATTTTAAAGCATATATATCTGTGACCTGATAGAGACGGCTCATCAGATATATGCCTGTTACTTACCAGGTTCTCTATATTATTTGTCCTTAGTGTCAAATCAATAACCTTCCTATTGCAAACCACAAAGGTAGGTTCGTTACCATGGTTTAGAATATTCAGGTTCAAACTCACCAGAAATTCCATAAGGCCCTCTCCCCTTGGGTTAGTGCTGGTGCTCCCCCACAAGATGTGGTGCGCGTTGGCATCACACCCAATGATGAGTTGCTTTTTCCTGCTAAAGCAGTAGTCTGTGATGTCCCTCATTTCCTTAGTTGGTGGTGGTCCATCCGAGTCATATGGAAGGTAGACTGAAGCAACTATCAGCTCCCTGCTGCCTTCTCGATATGGATATGTTATCCTTACCGCCGCTGTATCCCTTGAACAGAGCTCCAGCAAAGGCAAGGCATTAACATGATTCCTGATATAAACACAAGATCTCGCATTATTACTGGGTACAACAGAGTAAACTGTTCCCTCTGTATTATTTAAACCCCTTATTCGACCCTTGTATAACCAAGGTTCCTGAATAAGTGCTATGTCAGCCTTACCCTCAGCTAGATGTTGACAGAGAGCTGCCGTGGCAGCTTTGCTGTGGTGTAGGTTGATTTGGAGAAATCTCGTGATCTCTTCCAATTTTTTGATTTTGCCTCTGGTAGGTTTTGAATCATTGGTTCATCCCTGCCTTTGGCTAAGACTGCAACAGTAGGTTCGCCGGTTGCTTCTGAGCCCCTTAATGGTTCACCAGAGCTTCCAGCCTCCTGCTGAAGCATTTCTTGTAGGGATCCCCTTAAAGGGGGGTCCCTCTTAAGTTTAAGGTCCTTACGACCGGTTTTCTTGTTAGGTCCCTTTTTTATTTTGGTCCCACGAGAAATGGGGATTTAAAAGGTCACCATCCGCAGAGCCCCATATGGGTGGAAGGCATAAATACAACGGGGTGCTGCCTGGTGCCCCGAGGGATCGTTCATGACACTGGCCAATAACCTCCCCAGTGCCATGCAGCCCTTGGCATGATGCCTCACACCTTGGCTTAGGAGGTTGGTCCTTTACAAGTATAACCCTCACAAGCCTCCAGGACCAAGAGTGCATGTTCAGGTGAGTGCGATACTAATTGTCATGAGTTTGCGACCAGGGCATCCTACACGAGATTATCGCCCCTGGAGGTTGCTTCAGAGTTCCCCCATTCCCACCCCTCCACATGGGTTGGTCAAAACCATTTTAGAGTGTTGAGCCCTAAGGCTTGCGGCACTTTATCGGTACTCTAGGGAGACAACTCAAATAGCCGTAGCTACCCCCATAGGAGTGCTCTCCCGCATTCGTCCCGGGTACATCATAATGAAACCCAAGAGTCATTATGCCGCCGTGTGGGAGGCTCTGGTCAAATGAGCATTGCCCATTATGGAAACTCTGCCGCAACCCTGGAGGTTCATGCTAATGCAGACCCTCCAGGACTGTCGTTGCCCAGCAGGACCACGAGGAGGTGTTCCAAAGCTGTGTCTCAACGCATCCCTGGTCTGTGATACGTCCCCACCAAAGACACAGCCACCCTGACAAGGCCCATGTTACTTAACCATCTTCCCGTTCCATTTGAAATACTAACACGCTGTACTATCAATCCAGTTTTTCCCAGAGACTGACTTAAATGAGATTGTAGTTTGTTTTAGCACATTTACTTGCATAATTTATGGTCCTTATTTATGTGCAAGAAATTTTCTGAGAAATAAATTAAATGCCTTGTTGTTACCCCTGCTTTTAATCACAACAATTCTTTTAATATGAAATAACTTTCCATCAGTGGCATCCATATTCATTTTTCTGCTGGTACATGCACTTTAGATGTAGTCAGTATAAGGGAGTGCTGACCACACCATAGCTCAAGCGGTTAGTCGTTGGCTCCCCACCGTGGTGGCCTGGGTTTGATCCCAGGTCTGGTCAAGTGGGATTTGTGCTGGACAAAGCAGTGCTGGGGCGGGTTTTCTCTGAGTACTTTGATTTCCCCTGCCCATCTTCATTCCACCAAATTCTCCATCATCATAATCACCTGGGGCAGGCTACAGTAGGCCAATCAGTGGTTGCCGTGCTGAGTGAACCCAGTTGGACTCCACCCCCCACTAAGCGAATTAAAAAAAAAAAATTAATAAGGGCGTGCTAATTACAGTCTAAGTAAACAGTGGGTTCTTAAGTCACGTTCAGAATCTTGTACTTGGTTGGCAACTGCAGCTCAAACCACTGACTCCTTGACTCACTATGATTTACACCTTACATGGGAGTAGTAGTTTTTTTTTTTTTTTTTTACTTTTACATGTGAATATGGAAAAGAGGTTTTAATATGCCATTTTATATATGGGTGTATCTATGGATGTGCATCTTACTAGCGCCTGAATGGTTAGATTTTATTCAAGCGGTTATTCATCGTAGTTCTGTGTCCAGCTTGACAAATTGACCCCAAAACACAACCTGTCAGTTTTTTCAAAAACAGCTCCAACATGTGTGATGAAATAATTAGCAGTTGTGTCTAAAACAGCTTTATTGGTCTGATGAGATTTCACTGTTGAGCACCCAGCTGTGCTCCACTGAGCGACAGTCACTGTTATTTCCAAGGTAACACAGTCAAAGTCAGTTGTATGAGAAAGTATGTGCGGTTTCTTTGTGCCAAATTATATTGATGTAACGGATTGTTGAAGTGATCGTTTCTTTTAAATTAATTAATTAACTAACTCCATGGAGGTGAGCTTTTCTTGACAATCAACGAGTTGTGCAGCTACTCTGGAATTTTCCAACATTTTATGGAATCTGAAGGTTCATTACTGTGTTCACAAGAGCCCTCTGCTGGTCCCTATCCTGAGCCAGATCAGTCCAGTCCATATTACCCCTTTCAGTCTCTCTAAAATCTATTTTAATATTATCCACCCACAAAAGTAATTAATTACATGAAGGAACACAATTTGCAGCCACATTACATTTCACAGCACCAATGCATCGACTGAGAAAGTATGTACGAGGAGTGTTCCATATATAATGCCTCATATTTTTTTTATGAAAACTACAGTAGATAAAGAAAGCATAATAACGCAGCTAAATAGGGCAAGATTTCAGCTACTTACAGTTAATTTTCCACATAATCACCACCATTCGTTTTGCCCTTTTGCCAGTGATGAACAAGAGCCTGTATGAAGAAAGCAGTCTTCACCGCCGTGAAAGCCTCAAATCTTACAAGAGCCTGTATGCTGCGCCTGTAAAAGTTTGCACCAGTAGAGGCTAGCCACTTTCTTCCAGCTGCAATGACAGCATCATTGTCTGTAAAATGTTGCCCACGTAGTCCATCTTTCATAGGCCCAAAGAGATGGAAGTCTGAAGGTGCTAAATCGGGGCTATAAGGTGGATGTGGTAGGACAGTCCAGCCAAACTTTGCAATGTGCGCAGTGGTCGCCAAACTGGTATGGGGTCTAGCGTTATCATGTTGCAAGTGAAAGGTTGTCTGCTTCTCTGGCCTGACTCGGGAAATGCAGGCTTTCAGCTTAGTCGGCGTCGTCTTGTAGTGTTCAAAATTCACAGTGTCTCCAAGCTCCAGGAAATCCAACACAATCACACCCTGCCTATCCCAAAAGACCATGCACATCACTTTCCCTGCTGATGGCTGTGTCTTAAACTACTTTTTCTTGAGGAATCCTGATGTTGCCACTCCATGGACTGTCTTTTGGATTCCAGCTCGCAGTGGTGACACCACATCTCATCTCCAGTGAAGATGCTGTCCAGAAACTTGTCACCTTCAGCCTCAAACTAGTGCAACAGGTCCTGACAAACTTCAATTTGATGAATTTTGTGGCCCTGTGTAAGCATCTGTGGGACCCACCTGGAACAAACTTTGTAATAAGCCAGCTTCTCCAACATCGTTTCCAATGTATTACAGCCGATATTAAGCCGTGCACACAGTTCCCTGGTCGTTATCTGCCGATCTGTACCATTGAGGCGCTGTTCATTGTGAGGAGTGGCAGCTGAGCAGGGACGCCCAGGACATGGCTTGTCATGCACTTCACTTTCACCACTGTTGAAACGCACTACCGACCGCCTCACTGTGGTGACATCTGCTGTATCGTCTCTCTACACCTTTAGCAAGTGTTGATGGATGTCCAATGGGTGCAATTTGTTTGGCAGCGAGAAATTCAATAACACATATCTGTATCGTATGCACTTCTATGTCAGACACCATTTTGGTAGACTGCTCTGCTGTCACTATCTGTCGCACGACAACCAAACTAACAGTACATTGGCGGGAAGGTTCAACTTTTACTACAACACCATCAACATCCAGCTCAGACGTTACATATTAAAACAAAATTTTGGAGGCATATATGGAACAAAATTTGCCACTCTTCATTGCTTGTAAGGTGCCCCTGCTCAGATCTTCTGTCCTTCTCTAACTGTGGTCAGCACTCACTGTCTTTGTCTGTTGCTCCTGCTCACATGGCCCCAGCCAACCAAACTTAGGATACAGGGTCTTCAGTTGAGCATGCCAGGGTGATAGAGTTTGCTGCAAATACATACTCTGGTATTCTTGACTTTACCCTTTTACCCCCAGGAGGATTCCTGGTTCTCATTTCTGTTAGAGGCGGAGTTGATCCCAGGGTCATAGTGCGGTTGGAAGGATTAGGTAAATTGAGAAATCCAGTGACCTCACTGGGAATCAAACCCACTCTGAAAAGCAGTATTTGCATATGTTATACAGGGAGATCAAAAAGTCGCGCACATCACACTAAGCAGTTATGTTTTGCTGGTTTAATGCACAAACTACAAGATATACAGCACTTTCTACATATTAATATTTATAACCTTGCATCATAGAAATGCAAAATCAAATCGTGTCTCTACAACATATGCTCAAAATGACTTCCCTGTTCAGGAGAGTGCGCGCGAGCACTTTTTACCATGTTTGAGGCCACTTTGCGGAGCCTGTAAACTGATGCTGTTAATCACCATCGTAATGTTCCTCTTCAGGTCATCCAGTGTATGGGGATTGTTTTTATAGACAATTCCTTTGAGGTACCCCAAAAGGAAAATATCTGCAGGTGACAAATTGGGCAAACACGTGGGCCACAATCATTTCAAAAAGAGACAGTCACCTAAAACTCACGCAAGAACTGCATGGTGTCATTAGATGTGTGACATGTGGCACCGTTTTGCTGCAACCAACACTCACCTTCTTCAACTTCAAGAAGCGCAATAAACTGTGTAATGATGTCTTGGTACCCTGGACTGTTCACTGTTGTTTCAAAGAAAATTGGGCACACTATTTGATGATGTGATACAGCACACCACACTCCAATTTTCATCTAACACATGTGGATTATCAGATGACCGAATCCTATTGTTTTGACTGTTCATGTAGCCACTAAGGTACAATCACACTTCGTCAGTGAAGAAAACCCGATCAAAGTCTTCAATTCCATGGTTGCCACAATGAAAACTCGTTCTTGGGAAAACGACATGTCTGTCACACAATAAACAAAGCTATACTGCAGATGTCATATGAATGATACACGACAGATGGCGTTTCTACTCGTTAGCACTCCTACAGTACCATCTAGCAGTAGGAGATATAATTATATTAACTGCAGTACAATTTATAACAACTTCTAGTTTGATGTGCACAACTTTTCGATCTCCCTGTATATCACAATTTTCAAACATGAATTTTTGGTCACACAGTGCATGAATTATGGAAGTAAATATGGATTCTGTTAAAAGAGGCAGATATGTCTTAATTCTACTACATTTTACTGTGTTGCAAACAATTTTTGGACACACCCACTCACTCATGACTCACTCATGGAGCTGAGCACTTATTGAGAAGCTGCCAATTGTGCAGCTACTCAAGAACTCCCCAGCATTTAATGGAACCTGAATGTTCATTACCATGCTCACAATAGCCCTCCTCTGGTCCCTATCCTGAGCCAGGTCAATCAAATCCATACCATCATATCTCTCTAAGATATATTTTAATATTGTCCACCCACATAAGTCTTGGTCTTCCCAGTGGTCTCCTTCCTTCCGGCCTTCTCACCAATATCCTACATGCATTCCTCCTCTCCCCCATTCGTGCTACACGCCCTGCCCATCTCATCGTCCTTGACTTGATCATTCTAATTATACTTAGAGAAGAGTACACGTAATGCAGTTTTTGGACACATTGCTTTTGGAAACATACTAGAATAGTACGTTATGATATTTTCTAATTCACAAAGAACCTACTTTATTTCTTGCAGTGCTTGATAGCTCTGTAGCTGATACAGCATGGTAAAATAATAGAATAACTGTATGACTTTTATTATACGTCATTGTCTGCAGGTATATTTGCATCCGTCATCCGTGAATCACTGTGTGGCCCACTACACAAGCCCATATCTAGTTTATCTGGAGAAGGTGAAAACAAGTCGTGTCTTCATACATGGCTGCTCACTGGTTCCTGCATTGACACTGTTACTTTTCTCTGGATGTGGCCTTAAAATACAGCAGTATGGAGAGACATCTGTCATTGCTCTTGAAGATGGATGGATCAAATTTGCAGTTGATTCTCAAGAGGTAGGATACAGTTCAGTGTCATTTGCAGTGCTTAGGTCACATTGAAAGTGTGCTACATAAGTACGCATTAGAACTCCATAACTTTTAGAGTTTGTTATTTGTATTTTGCTATATAAGATTAATATTGTTACTGTATACTATTGCTTCACTTATTTCTCTTTGACTTATAATAATGACAGTTTTATTTTTATTTGAAATGCATTGCTGTTGTTGTGTCTCATCTATATCTGTAGGTGGAGCTAGAATTTAAAAAGTTAGCTTGTCCGTTTATATAAACGCTTATCTTTGTGTCAGTTTGATTTGTATCATTCCTTGTTTATTTTTTCTTCTTGCATTGCTTTCTTTTGTCTCCAGTTCTCTCTCTATTTCTTTTTTTATCTCTTTCTATCAGTCTGTCGGTCGTTCTGTTCTTACTATTTCTAATAGAATATCATGTTAACTGAAGTTATCTTACATTGACGTATCACTCATATTCCTGTAGGTAGCTGAGCTGTTACAGATGATCAGAAGTGAGTTTATGGCTCTGTTGAAAGAGAAGATTGAAGATCCAAGCCTAAACCTCCTTACACATGAGAAGGGCAGTTTGATAATAACCACCATAAAACAGCTGGTCACTGAGGAGTAATCCTTGTTATGTGTTCACACATGTCGCTACTGGTATGTTCATTTATTTCTGTAGTTTTAGAGCATAAGCATTAAGGAGACAGTGATGCATTATGTGATTGTGATTTGATTTGATGAGGTAGAAATCTGGATTATCATCAATATTTGGCTAAATGTTGAAGCTAGAATAATCATCTGGACTGGAATATTAGTACAAAATTTTGTTAGTCACTGCTCATCTGATGGTATCAGTATTTGATAGTACATATCAGATTTTTAAACCCTTCTGTTACTTTTTGTGGTATAAAATTTCCATTTATGAGTAAATTAGTAAAACAAACTCCATGGTTTTAGCCCGTAAGCAAACTATACCGACCGAGCGACTGCCGCTTGTCGGCGAAGTTAGTGCCAACTTTAGCAGATAGAGGGTGTCATGTGATCAGCGCAACAAATCTCCACAGCCATTAATTTCGGTTTTCTATACTGGAGCTGTTATTTTCTTGAAATAGCTCCTCAACTATCCTCACAAGGCTGAGTGGACACTGTTCCTTACAGTAAATATTTTCAAATTCAAGTTGTATATTATAATGCCGTAAATTCTCAGTTATATTCCAGGATTTGAGCATTGACCTGGATTCAGTTTGTAGCTCGGAAGTTATAAAAATTGTTAATAGTAGTGTTAACTACTATTTGAATATTACTGTACCTTAAACCATTGTGTCGGAAGATGGAGTAATTTCCCCCCTCCCCTCCCAATCTCTCCAGGTGATTGCCAAGTTAGTTCCTATAAACAGTCTGTAATACCACTTTCCACATCCTTTCACCAATCTGAATATGGTATGAAGACCATCAGCCAGGATAGCTGACTTTGGGGGTTGGTTGGTACCATTTCATGGTGTAGCAGTCGCTTTGTGAGGGTGGGCTGCTGGGGTAAAAGCGGCCGCTGCTACTCGCTGGTGAGGGGCTAATGTGGACGCAGCTGCTCGCTGTGGTGGTTAAGGTAGACGCAGCTGCTCGTGAATCGCCTTTTAGCGATTCCGAGGGGTAGTCGATGACATAGCCTTGGCTTTCTGTAATCAAACAATCCTGTCGTTCTGTAATATGATGTACTGGGCGCCACTCAGTAGGGGACACGTGACTATCCCAGGACAGTTAAATGGGCCTTGGCTTCAATGAGGCGGTCAAACAAAACCCACGACAAACTCCACAACACGTACACTTTATTTAAATTTGATTATTTACATCGTTAGTAACACGCATAATGGCTATATACAGTTCCTTTGTTCCTCTTTCGAGGAGAGACACTTACACGCGTCTTTGACAGTTTAGGAGCTAGGCGTTGTCTGTCTTTGAACAAAGAATTGTGCTATCACACTACTGTCGCTAGGCATGACATCATCCAGTAACTGGCGTTTTTGATTGGCTAATATAGTGCGTGATAATTTACGCAATTCCCTCAAATTCATATTTTAAGTTATGTTGAAATACAAAAATCATATAAAAATATATGTGTACATAAATTAGGTAAAGTATGTTACTAAAATGGAGTTATTGGTTACAGTGGATCTTTAGGGCTCATGCACACCAGGCACACCTCATTTGTCATTTTGTGTGTAACGTAGTGCTTTCACGAGAATTTTGACAATGCCATGGTAGTGTTTTTGAAACTGAACAAACTCAGCATGTACCAGAATACTGCCTTTGGTGTCAACACATTACAAGTAAAGCATTTCACATGGCGCTTTCCTTAGCACTGTGCTACATGTGAAGCACATGTGATGTCCACATAACCTTAGAGTGTCATAGGTCATCATCATCTTGAAGGTAAACATCTCACACTCCATCTTCATTAACCTGGTGTACAAACCCCCCCCCCCCATCTCCTTTTTTAACTTTATCACCATATTAGCGTATTTGAGAGGTCCCTCTCTTGTTATGCCAGATTATAACTTATGCTGCTGAGAAGACACTAAAGAATACGCAGGGTCAAGTTCATGCTTCTGATATGTAAACTCCTTTCTTTCATTGCAGAGTTAAGGAAGATGGTGTCCATTGCTTCTTTGACAGTGTGTGAAGTGGGTTAGACACTGCAAGACTGTATTTATTGTATGAGTATTAAGAATGTATGAAGAACATAAGCAAGAAAATCCATAATATTCATCCTCTCAGAAATTGAATTTGGATTCTGTGTCGCATAAGAAACAAATGACTGATGCTGAATTTCTGAGCTGATTGTAATGTCTAGGCATGGTCAAAAAGTCAAAGATTTTTTGTGATTTAGTTTTTTTAGTTCACCATCTCAGTGTTTCTAGGAGGCAGAGATGGTATTGCCTTTGAAAGGAAGAAGTGATTTTAGGAGACAGCATGTACATATTGTTAATAGTAGTCTGCTTACATTGTAAATAGAGAATATTTTTGTCATTTTATTTGTTTGTGCACATATAAAGAATTGAACTTCTCTTCACTGAGTTCTATTTAATGTTTTTGAACAAACTGAATATAAAGGTTTTCTTCAGAGATATGAAGGAGACCAAACTCTGCATTTGGAGGCAGACCCACTGATTTGATGTGCCGGGACAGCACTCTGCTGATACAGTTGAATATAATCCCAACATAGGGAAGGAAGGCAATTGAGCCCGGTTTATCTTCTGGCCGGCTGATGTTGGGCCGACAGTTGAGAACTCTATGGATCTGTCGGTTGTTTTATCCATTCTTCCTGAATATATCCCCCAGGAGCACCAACTCCGTATGTAGGCTGGCTTGATCACACAGTGCTCTAGCCCTGTGCACCAATGTGTAAAGTGCAGTTTGCTTGTTGGAAGGGTGGTGGTGGGGCGCAGCGTTAAGGTAGAGGTTTGTATGGATGGATTTGCAGTACACTATGGGCCAGAGAACCATCTGGTCTCCTGTAATTATCTATATCCAGGAAGGGGAGGTGGCCCTCAGTTTCAGTCTCCATTGTGAACTAAATGCACTGGTGGATACTGTTTAGGTGGTTAAGGAAGTTCTTAAGCTTGTCGGGCCCGTGTGGCCAGATGATGAAGGTGTCTTCCACGTAGCAGAACCAGCAGCGGGGCTTGTGTGGGGCAAAGTCAAGTGCCCTCTCCTCGAAGCCCTCCATATATAGGTTAGAGATGACCGGAGAAAGTGGCAAGCCCATCGCCACACCATTGGTTTTTTTTTCATAGAACAGGCCATTGAAGTTGAAGTATGAGGTCATCAGGACATGGCGGAAGAGTCTCAAGATGTCTTCACTGAAATATCATCCTAGCAGATCCATAGTATCCTTTATAGGCACCCTGGTGAAGAGTGACATACATTGAAACTGACCAGTATGTCATGGGGATTGACATGGAGAGAGCCCAATGTGTGGACAAATTCCATGGAGTTACTTACGTGGTGTGGACAGTTGCCAGTGTATGTGCTCAGTAGGCCAGCCAAGTGTTTGGCCAGGCGATAGGCAGGAGAACCAATGGTGCTCACAATAGGCCTTAGTGGAACGTCAGGCTTGTGGATCTTCGGCTGAACACAGCATTGATCTGGGACTCTGCTTCAGAATACCTCCATTCTCGCCACCAAGACCCGATCGCATCATTAGGGAAGCCATTGAGATTGAACTCCATCCAGAAAATATGACTAGAGAGGGGGGTTTTGTCTCAGGAAGTCATGGAAGCCTCTCATCCGTTCCATTCCCNTTTGTGTCCAACGAGGAATGAAACCCCCTCTCTTTCCCCCACCCCCCCCCCCCGGACATGATACCAGATCCACAAGGCTACACAGGCCATGACCAACTCACATAGCAACCCCCAAGCTTAAGGGTTAATGCCCTCCCATTAACCTTGCCTTTCTCTCCCCTGACACAATATCCTATACAAATTCTCCCTCTCCACTGATTTCCCATGTAGACTTGTCCCCCTCTCCCTTCCCTGCTCTCACATAGCTGAGTTTCTTTCCATCAGTCCAGTCTGCTTGCACCGGTTCTCACTGTCTCTTCGCTTGCGGATTTTCTTATTTTTCCTTCTACCATGAAGATGGAGGTGATGCGTTCCTCCAAAACGTCAGTTTACACCACATCTACACAGTGCTACATCCCAGAAGACTGCTTTCTTCATGTTGTACACGTTTTCGATGTGGCAGAAAAGTGACTGTGTTGTTACCCACGGATGCTGCGGTTGCTACAGAGAAGTAAACAACTCTCAACAGTGTTGCTAGGCAACCTGTGAACACGGCGTCAGACAACAGCGGTACCCATCACATAACTGTTTTCTGTGTTGTCTGTGCCAAGTCTAAATAAGGAGCAGCGAACACTATTCAGTAGTGAGTGATTAGTTAGTGAGTAGTGAGTATTGAGCCAGTTACTAGAGAAAGAGTATCCAGTTAATTGCAGTCAAGTAATTGTAATACTGCAGATAGCAGTAGTTGTGAAGCTGTAAATTGTGTGATTGTAAGAGCAAATGTGCAATAAATTTGCTATATCCAATACGGCGTGAAGTTATTTGCCGCGTTATACACCCAACGTGACAATATATAATGTTATGTCAGTGTTGTTCAAATACAGATTACACTACCATGTATAATAATGGTCGAAATCAACAAGTAAAGGAGAAAATGGTCATCATGGCGTGACTGCTAAGTGCTTCAATAGTGATTTTACAAAATTGTCATATTTGACGCATTCAAAAATTTTACCTGAAAAATGTGACAAACGATATTTCATTCTTTTATAATATGCACAACATTGATGGTCCAACAATAATATTTTCTTATGCTTCTCCTACACTGATGTTCATTCACTGAGACAAATGATTTTAATGCAATATTATTCAAAGTGGAACTGTTTTTGTAAGGTTTGAGGTTTTTATGGCGGTGACTATGAAGAAAGCCGTCTTCTTGGATGTGGCATTGTGTAGAAATTGTGTTAACCGACGTTTCGGAGGAACATATCTTCATCTTCAGGGCAGAAGACAAGAAGAAATCTGTGAGCGAACCAGCAGAGCAGGTGCAAAAGCTGTGTTTACTCAACTGGACGCAGTCTGTTGTGCCTGCTCTGCTGGTTCACTCGCGGATTTCTTCTTGTCTTCTACCCTGAAGATGGAGGCGATACATTACTCCGAAACGTTGGGTAACATAATTTCTACACGGCGCCACATCCCAGAAGATGGCTTTCTTCATGGAACTGTTTTTGCTTACATCACCGGTTGCATTGCGAGACAGTGTTCAATTATGTCGATGGTAATGAATGCAAGAGTGCATGTCTGACAACTCAGATGATGTTATTGACCAGTATCTTCTTATATTTCAAGGACTACAATAATACACAACAGTCTTTGGCTTGTCCTTCTTGAAAGTTTATGGAGACTGTCGTTACTTCTTTCGCTGTAATACTGGAGATTATAATGGCAAAGCTGGCTGGCTTCTATTTAGTTGATCAGCTTATTAAAACTGCCATCAAGGACAGTGTTGACTTGGCCTGGGTTGATTCAGTTGGTTCACTTTACCACCAATCATTAGTAAATGGTGCCACAGAAATTCATATTTCTTGGTGATATAAGAAGAAATTAGGATGATGAGGGAATGAACCAGGTAGAAGGCAACAGAGAGGAAAATAAAAATGCTACTCTATAATTTTTTAAATAAGATTTATTTATACCAGACAGTTGATATAAATTAGTTATATTTTCTTATAGTATGAAGGTTGTAAATATGTAATATTTAATATTTGGAAAATAATTGTTTCAAGAGTTTGCTGTGAGAGAGGTTGAGAAACTAGTCATGTCTACAAGACAGCCTGTAAGGAATTCTGAATTTATGAAGGCAATGGGAAACAATTCTTTCTTCAAAGAATAGAGTTTGAAGAGCAAAAACTGTTAGCCAATTTTACTCGTACTACACACAGCAACACTGGAACAAGCTTGCTATGTAAGTATGTGACTGAGGGGTGTGTAATTTCTTTCATGTTTTCATGCAACTTAAAGTTAATCAATCCTAAACAACAGCTACAATAAATTCTTTCTCAGGTTAGAATTTACAAATGATTAAACCTGTAAATATCATACTTTTTAAATGGTAGTAGAGTGGGCTGGACAGAGTTTATTTAAATGTCCTGTGCTGTTTGCCATTTTAAACAGTTTTAAGCACTTTATTAAAACTGTTGTCTCTAATACAATTTTTATGATAAAGGAATGGAATTGACCTTGTTTTTCTCAGCAAAGAACATAATGTCATATATTGTAACATAAGATTTGAAATGTTTAGCCAAAAGCAGTTATACTCTTTTTCTCAGAATTACTGGGTTTTCGGACTTCGTCCATCATCTGATTTTCTAGAAACTAGAAAACAGCGTTTTGGAAACAGGATCTGTTTCTGTCCTCGGGTGGGGGGTGAAGACAGCTACTTTGTTGGGTCCCTTAGAAAGAGCTAACCTCAAGATTGAGGCTTAAAAAAGGATAAGAAAAAGTTAAATATGGGGGGAAAGTCACATGTGTATAAAAGAAACTCAAGAGGTTGATGTTTCTTGAATTAATGTAAAATGTACTTGACAAATTGTAGTGTTTCCACTGACTGGCTCTCGGATTTCTCTAACAGTGCAGTCCTTCATTCTAAACGTTATCAGCCAACAGACGTATTGACTCATCTGCCCTCATAAATGCCATGTGCCATTTAGAGTATGTACTCAACTGTGAATAGCATTTTTCGATCCAGATTATCTGACATGCAAATTAACCGTAACAAGATTAGCGAGGGTTTACTGTAATTTCAACATAGAGTGGAATAGTTTTGGCAAGGTAGACCTGCACCTGATGATGGCCTTGTGCGGTCGAAACATGTAGAGACAGAGAAGCGGGACATGACAATATGTTGCATTTGAGTGATTCTAAATTGTTGTTTGGGTTTCCGTTTATAGGCCACTGAAACCCCGACAATAATTTAGAATCACTCTGTATACGAATTAAATACCGTAATGCAACAGGATGCTTAAATAAAATATTTTCCTTCTTAATTTTCCCCACAATCAAGAGCGAATTTCTTGCGCTTGCTTAATACTTCACTTTTTTTTCGTTGGGTATTTAACGATTACTTATCGGTACTATATAGCGTCGGATTGTAATATGGTGAATGAACAATGAACTGGAAGGGCCTTGGAAGGAAGTGTTTATTTCCCAATCGACGGACTCTCGTGGGATTTGTTTCGGAGGTACTGACAGAGAATCTTAGTCAGGGTAGCTGACGTCCTCCCCGAAATTCGAATCACAAGTCGAGGCTCTTACCCCTACAATAACCTGCTCGGTTTTTAACCATTTAAGGACACTTGAGAATTCGTGTGGCCCGATATTATGTCCGTCCGCACAAAATTACGACATGAAATTATCATTTTTGTCATATCTGCCTATATGTGTATCTGTCCGTATGAAATAACTCGGCTCTCATTGCATGAATTTTTGTAACATTTTATTTTGGCGAGTTCCTTTAACACTATATATCACCTCCTCACTTTTTTGCTACTTTTAGAGGAATGCACAACGCGAACACGAGCAAATAAATCTATAATCATTGGTAAAAATCCGCCACTGAACACTAGTGACGTAATTCTAATGTTAAACAGTGCGTCAGTTATGNCTTGATTGTACGCACTGTATTTTTATTTCACCTAATTTCATGACCGGATTCTGGCAGGGATTCTACTGTTAGATATATTGAAACGCGTTTCTGTTTGGTGGGGCTAGAGATTTAATAATTTTATGAACGATTTGAACATTTGCAGGCAAAGGAAAATAAATATTGGATTATTTATAGAAAGTTATTACCATACTTTGTTTGGGTTAATACACATACACGACCTACACGACACAAGGCACCTGTCAACGCTGGCAATTGTATATGATGTGGAACTATCGATATATCGCATGTTCGACCGCACGGGTATCGATATATCAGACATTCGATGTGTCCATGTGCGTAACAAAATAACCGCTAGGTCTTGATCAGTCTTGAGGGCCTTGAGCGTGTTGAGGATGTATGGTGGAGTGGATATATGGGTGCACATATTTTTTACTTCGGCACTAGTTGGAGGTGAGTGGTGAGTTTCACGACCCGGCCTCTTTGCCGTAAAGTAAACAGCCCTCGGGAACCAGTGGATAGGAGGATGGGTGAACCCCAGAACCGGTTTGGACTACGTGGTGATGAGAAAAATCTATTCACTACCGGGACTCGAACTCCGACGCCTCGAGTGTTCAGATTCTAGCCATTCGCTATACGGGCTGGTAAGTATGTAAGTAGTTCTGTAGGTAGGCTGTAAGGGTTAGTATATGTATAGGAGGTTAATTAATTATGTAGTCACACAGATGTATGTCTATTTGTGTGGTTAGGTATGTAAAGGCGAGGATACACCAAAGGAACAGGCAACTGTAACGCAACCGCATCTTCCGAGAAAAGTCACCGATTTCAGGCACGCAACTGATTCCCAGATTAGCAGGAGCACACTGAGGAAACGTACGTAACTTACTCACGTTATCTCAAATGGGTGTGTTCGTCTGACGCAATGCATGATTGAACTTTTTAATTTCGTGCATTTTAATTCTGCTGTGCCAGATAACAATACTGCTCATGTCACGATGTGACGGTGGTTGAGACGGGTGGAGCAGAGAGGACGACGACCGTAAGGAAAAATGCAATATTAATTAATTTAATTAACTTTAATCAGGAAACACTGTATTCATACGCGAGACGTAATTTTGTCATAGAGTGCAACTATTTTAGCAATATAGAAGATACCTGATGATGGCCGTATACAGCCGAAACATGTAGTGTGGAAGAAGGGCGACTAGACAGTAAGTTACATATATGTGAAATAAATTAAATATTAATGCAACAGGATGGTTAAATACGATATTAGGAAAAGAAACCGTTGGGTGCATCCGTTCTTGCGTGACAATTTAAACTGACGCGCTTATATTGTTTCGAGAGAACTTAACCTGGATCCAGACTCCTTCGGCTCACGAGAAATTCTTTCCCAAGCCAAATTTATTTTGTCCTGCCTAGCATAGACTGGGCGCAATTTGTCATATATTCCAGGCTTTTGCTCAATAACTGCATAAAAACAAAATTAACAGTTTCCTCAACCTTTTGTGCCAGCTAAAGAAACAAACGAATCACAGAAGCGCGTTACAGAACAGCCGACACTAGGAAACTGCACGGCAACGCAACCGTGAGAATACTGGCTGGGGCATTGCCTGGGAGTTGAGTTTCTCAGCCTTCCGCGACTTGCGTTGCAATCGCGTTGTCATTTCCTTAATTTGTGCTGCTCCAGTCAGATCAGTTTGATAACATTTGTCGGAAATTGCGGTTGCGTTACGGTTTCCAGTTTCCTTGGTGTGTGCCCTTGCCCTAAGTGTATGTAGTTTAGGGTAGGCAGGAATATCATTTTCTGTGTCTCCTGCCTCTTCATAGCCCTATTTTTAAGACTTAAGTAAATCATTTTCAATTGAAACTAACATGGATTACGGGCGAAACGTCTGTGGACCACATATGGTCCCCGAGCCGCAAATTGCGATAATATGCTCTAGCGGGTAGCGTGATCTGTCACATGAAGCATGATGTTTGCTTTTGTATAACTGAATGAACAGTTCAGATTACTGACTTCAGTGCTAAAGCTATCCGCCTGTGTAAAATTAAATTTGTCAACAAAGTTTACACCTTCTGGCATCATTACAGTCGAGTGCACATTTCCTAATCTCACGTTTTGAGCATCTGGCCCTGGTAATCGATAGCAACGTGACTGCCATCAGAATCCCCTGCCAAGCCATGCCCAACACCGACTGAAGGCTCACATTGTGTATACTCCACGAGTTAATTACATACCGTCACGTCATCATTACAAAGTTCATTGACTATATTGTCACGCTTTTGAGTGTGACTATAGACGGTGTTTGGATTGGTGACTGGATTTAATGGACACTTACACTCGTGACTACACTTTACAAATCACTATCGCATACAGATTAGTGTTCTCAATCACGGTCTTCGCCAGCCGTTGCTTCGTAGAGGCTTCCAACAGTGGGCGTTTCTCTGTTTCCGGGCTGTTCACATCGCTGCAGGATAGCGGCTGTCTCACACCAAACTTTTACTCTTTTAACTGCCGACTCAATGCTGTGTCGTTAAATCAAAGTCAAGGTTACTTTATGACTGGCGGTTTACCGCCAATCGGTTCGTCTTGGCGCTAACCCCTTGAGACTCACGACCAGAGATATATTATTCAACTGGAACTTTGCGGTAATAGTCCTTACGTAACTTCCTTTTTGGATGAGAAGGTGGGTTTGTCTTTTATGTATATGCTTGGCCTTTCGCCAAGTGTACCTATTGCACATACAGCGTTATTGAAAATTCTTCATTTTGCACTATACACAAGTCCTCTGTCAGTACTGACTTTGCAAATCAGATCATGTCTATCTTACATATCTTATGCAACAACGGCGGCTTAGTCACTTGAAAGGTTTAAGCTTGACCACCGCCAAGTTTAAGCCTCTTACATTTTCTATGCCTGGCTTCACCTTGTCCTATACCGCAAAATGTTATTCTCATATTTTTGTAGGATTCTGCTTGTCGCCTGCACAATTTTGTTATATAATCGTATACATACGGAAAGTTGAAAGCCGTGTGCAAGTCGCGGACCGGTGTGTGCCTTGGAAAATTTCCACTGGTGCGCAAAACCTTGTTTGTAGGTGCTGCATAGAAAATTTCTCTTTCATTATTACGTGTTCTCTCGTTGCCGGGGAAACAACGTGTTCTCATAGCTGTTACTTGGTAATTGGTCTACATGTCACAATATTTTCAATATACTTCCGGTATTCATCAACCAGAAGGGAAATTGAAGAATTCTTGTATAGGACTTTTCTTGCGCAAGGTTGCCTACACATGGCATGACGTAGGTCTTTAAAACACTGTGTAATTTGTACCCAGCTGTAACTTACGTCTAATGTCCGGTTTCTTCATTCCTTGCCAAGTCGGCCCTCCAATAAACTTGACCTAATTTACAACAGATGTCCAGTCCTATTTATCATTTGTATTTTCCCTACATCTCTCGTAAATCATTCTCTGCATCTTCCAGCGATTTGAATCAACGCCTTTCCACTTTTATTCTTCGTTTTGTATTTTATTTTTAATTCGTTGGGTTCAGGTGAGACGGGCCGCTCGGTACGACGGTCAGTATTGGGTCTATTGTTCCATCCACGGATGATGATGATGATGATGATGATAGATGGCTGTGGTGCAGACGTTGGATAGAGCATTGACAAGGGAACCGAAGTGGGGGGGGGATATATCTCAGTGCCATTTTGTTTACCCAACATGGACTGACGTCCGGGCCGGACGTCCGGATCGTGGTTGGGACTCGACAAGTGACGGAAGCAGACGTAATAGCGTAGGCTCGAATGAAGACCACAAATTCATCAACACATTTAACATATCCAACCACGATCCAACGCCAAAGCGTGTTACAGACAACATTCTGAATCAGGACAAGAGCCACAAGCAAAACAAGACCAACAGAGGAAACCTAATGAGAATTAACCATTAAATATATCTAGAATATGGCATTTCCGTAAGTTCAATATTTTAACATTTTAATAATATTTCAAGTTTTCAGTATACTGTTTAATATTTTAAGATTTTTATTAAGTTTTGAATGCTTGTGAACCAATTTAGGCTTAGTATAGAACCACTTAGCCGGTCTCGGTAGCCGAGCGGTCTAAGTCATGTACTGTCTTCGCTCGCTTGGAAACCGGGATCGTGGGTTCGAATCCCACTCAGGGTATGGATGTTTAGTTTGTGTGTGTGCGTTTTTCTGTGTTTGTCTACAGGTAGAGGCCTTGCGACGAGCTGATCACCCGCCCAACGAGTCCTACCGAACGTGTAAGATCTAGTAAACCGAAGTGAAACGGAGAAGTTCATGGAGGCAGGCCTACGCCCACTGGGGCTGTAGTGCAAAGGGGGGGGGGGAATAGAACCACTTAATCTGTGCATATAAAAGTGATTACTGAGAGCGACAGAAGCGCGCCATATTTCTCATTTTATTCATTTATCAATTTATATATTCATCGGAACAATATATGGATCCATATAGGAGGCACAGTTCAGTAGTGCAAGGCATGAGTCAGAACATGTAGCGACGCTGTACGACCAGTAAACTCAATTATGCACAGTGGATTGTGAGTGAGTTATCTGCTGCTTGTTGTCTTTGACAGGAAAAACAAGAACTCATATGTGTATAGAGTAAATTACAATTAATTAGAAAAGAAATGGCTGCTGTCGGGCACCGACTGATTTGAAGTAATATCACAGTATTTGCCTGTAGGAACTGAGGAAAAACACGAAAAGCTCCAGTCAGAATAGTTGCTACCTGAGCCGAAATCCTCCAGCGCTTTCAATGCAAGACTCGCCGATCCATTCTGAACGCACCTTGGAACATAAACAACCACAGGACCCATGAAGATCTACAAATGAACACAGCGATCAGTGGGATACAAAAGTGGAACACCAAATAAAGTAAGTAAGTAAAGTAAAGCTATCCCTGTAACACGCCGTGGAGGCCCAGAGGGTTGTGAGACGTCGAGGATCCCACATTTTCTAGACAATCGGCTCACAGATGGCGATAAGGTTGTCATATGCGCCTGCCGCCCTTTACCCCCAAGAATATTCCTGGTCATTCCTGTTAGAGGCTGAGTCGACCCCATGAGCCATAGTGCTGCCGGAAGGATAAGGTCAATTGAAAAAAATCCAATGAACTCATCGGAACTTGAACCCGAGACCATACCAGAAACTTAAGAAAATTAGAAAACCACACTAATGCAGTAGCAGTGAACCCACTAGACAATAGCGAAACTACACAGATTGAAAGGATACACAGTCCTAACTCTATCAGACAGGCCTGAGTAAAACCCCAATACAAGAATTGAAATAATACCTAGGTGAACAAACGAAGAGTATATGAGATACATTCATTCGCGAGCCAGTACTTCATGAACACGTACATTTATTGCATATTCTGCAGATTATATGTAATAAATGTGAGGAAAAAAGGACCACAACCTCACCGCCATCTGTGAGTCAACTGTCGAAGTCCCCGTCATCTATGAAACTATTGTCTAGAAGATGTGGGAGCCTCGACGTCTCACAACCCTATGGGCCTCCACAGTCTGTTACAGGGATAGCTTCACCTCTACCTTTTATATAAATAAATCCTTCTCTTTTGTGATGACTATTAGTGTCGAAACGTGTAGTGATTACGAACCCCAGAGTTTCTTTATGACTATAGATTGGGTTTGGATTGGTAACTGGATAACTGAACTATTACAGAAGAATAACTATTGCGCTATCGCTAATTCACACACTCTGCAATTCACTACAGCACACATTAGGCATTTTCAATCTGCTGTCTTCACCAGTCGTTGTCTGGTAACGGCTTTCAACTTCCGTGTCCACTCCCTTATTGGTCTGCGACTCTCCCAACTAACTAAATTCTAAACTTGTCCTGCTTATAAGACCTCAGCACGCACTGAATATAAAAACGCCGCTTTCAACAGTTCTATTGTTGCGTCATGCAGCTGTCACACGGACCGCTTGGACTACACCTCTTCCAAGTTAGTTCAATGGTGCGTTTTAGGAAACTGTTGCCCAGCAGTGGGTGTTGTTTACAGAGTGTTTATTTATCAACGGGTCTACATGCTACAGCATCATGCCGGTAGCTTCCAAAATAGTTCTGGGACCTGCCCAGGCTCCTAAGAATAAGTGGATGTTTATCTCCTCTTCCTATACGCCTTTATGGCGTGGTGCTTAATCATGCATAGATAAAACTTCCATTTTAACTTATCAGGGGCTGTTCATCAGGGGACAAAACGGATGGGACGATAAGCTGACCATCTGCCTCTATCTTGTACCTCAGCTGAGAACAATGGAGCTATATATCCACTCCCCCATGGGTTTTCATGACATGATGCTTAATTAATTAAGCACAGGAATAACTCCACGTTCACGGTACGGTCATCGTTACAGGACAGTCCATTAATTTGCCACTTTTTATCGTTTTGTCGTCCGTTTATCAATATCAACAAACAATTGTTTCCACGTAACTTTTACATTCGCAATTCGAACCCCTGTGTGCCACTTCGAACGCTGTGGAATTGTGGGTAACGGAAATCGGTCCGCCACAACAGTTCGTTGATTGCTTTTTGGCTTCGTCACAAAGGCTTGATTCATGCTTTTATTAGAGGATCCCCCTAAAAGGGTTCCGGATTTCAGAGTTTAAGTATTTATTGATCCACTAAAAGTATTTATTTATGAGAAATATTATACCGCAGCTTCATACTGTGTGCAACAGTCGACGCAATTCTGGTATAAACACGCAGCACGTTTGCGTATACTGCATGCCGCGGCCTGTTGCGGCCATCATCAGCTACAGAGAGCCTTTAAAATCACACCCTTCTTTCCGTCCGCTATACCGCCCTACACTGGCCAGTGTTTAATCATTGGGAATTCGTTGCTTATGTAATGCCTGGCAACAGAAAACAAAAGGGGCAAGACAACACAAAGCAAACGGGGAAACATTATATGTCGATATATACGTTTTAACACATAACTCAATTTTAATTGCAATTAGAATATTTTACTATTTTTTTAAATTATAATTTTAATATTTAATACATGTAAATTTTGTAATATAAGTTCTTTACATAAACATCATACCTCCACAACGCACTCCCAATTTAACAATTCCACTGCAACAGTAAAACGGTGTTTTCTACGCTGTCCGTGCTCCAGATGTTATAAGCAGGACAAATTAAGAGCAGTGTGCGTCCTGCGATGAATCCACGGTGAATATTATCGCTTGTTATGTAAGTCTTCATACTCTTAAATCATTATGTTTCCTCCGTATTCAATGTACATTTTAACACCATCTCCCACGCATAACACGCAAAGTCAATGGCAAATCGCAACCTTTATACTGTGACGTATAGACCCATTTATAGGCAGCGCCCTCAAAAATACAGGAGCGGTGTTTTCTGTGGAACGCGCGGCGACCGTTGCTATGCAACGCGCTCTAAACCTATTCTCGCGTACGCGGTGACGTCAGTCAAAAATAGGAACTGTGTTTTCTGTGGACCGTGCAACAACTCGCTGCTAGGTGACACAACAAAATTCGCCAAGAGAAGACGGTGTTTTCAATGACGTCCGACATGAGGCTACATATCGAGAGTCTGTTTGTAGCTAGGGGAATTAGAATCAGAAGTTGTAAGAGAATTGTTATGAAAGAACCAAAGTGAAGAGAATGGAGTACGATGGAGTGCACCGGGAAATGGAAAACGAAAACGAGAATGGAGAATGTCTAAGTGATTTGTGAAGTGGGTAGGCTAGCGATAACGCTGTAATTGATTTTGATTAAGAGAGACTGTAAAAAAACGTGTCCGTAAATCAAATCGTCCAACCCAGAGCCCGTTATTGTTAGTCATGGAACCCTGGACACGTGACAATAACTTTATATGATATAGTACACATTTCATTTATCCGCATCACAATATTAGCATTCTCCAGAGAAGTGACACAATACATTCAACACTGTAATGTTCATCATGGCCCACGTTCAAACATCACGCTAACGTTAGGTAATCAATTGGTGCACAAACCAGAATTCACATAATGGCAATGGAAAATCTCACTCTTCCAAAAGTTTCTTTTCTGAATTTACAGAAGGAATTGTCAAGCGTTATGTTTTGAAAAATAAGTTCAACATATTGTTGCGTGTATGAGTGTGACCCTCGATGGTCCTTTTGATTGGATATTGAAGTTACTGACAGCTTTAACACATAACTCCTAATTACATTTAATTATAAGACCATCTCTTATCTCAACCCTTTACAAATCACTGTAACACAAACTAGTATTCGCAGTCCGTTAATAGACGTTTTCTGGTAACGACTTCTAGCACTGGAGGAGATTATTCAGCTCCAGTGCTAGAAGCCGTTACCAGAAAACGTCTATTAAGCTTTCAATAGGGGAAGTGAAGATGTGACGTCATTCAGTGTTATTCCATCAATTTGTCTATGTAGAAGCATCTCTCTTTAATTGGATGTTGCTGACATCTTGAGGCTGAAGATATAATTAAATGATTTCATCAGTAATGGCAAAGAGCTCTAAGAAGGTTTGCTCTTGCGCTGGCTGATTTGTGAGTCTTGATGTTTAACTTGTTTTAATATTTAAAGTGCTCGAACTTGAATAGCAGTTTCTTATATTTAAGATCAGGCACTCGACTTCCTAATCAGATTCCCACTTTAAGTAAACAAACTGGCACGAAGTTTCAGAAATTAATTCTCCTTTCGAGGAAGCCAGGAAGTCGATTTGTTGAAGGCGAAAGAAAAAGAAGAAGAAGAAATTAATTCATTTCGAGTTTATGAAACAAAGACACAAAATATAAGAAACCCTGATTTTTCTGGGGAGCCAGGGAACTTAGTCGGTATAGCCATTGGCTACGAACAGGAAGACCGATGTACCGGAGTTCGAGTCACGATAAGTTTTAGAATATTCTCCACATCGTCCAGACATGCACTGGGTCCCACTCAGTCTCTTATCTGATGAGTACCAGGAGGTCTTTTTCAGGGGTTAAAGCTGACTGGGTGTGAAACTGACCACTCACCTCCATCTAACGCCAAGGCGAAGAAAGAATGGATCTATACATCCACTCTCCCATACCTCCTCATGGCGTGGTGCTTAATTCGTTAAGCACTGGGACAGCTTTATATATCTTTTATTTTTTCTCGTATATATTCTCTTTTATTAGTTTCTGACTGAACGTAGCTGTTGAGTGAGTAGCATTCATATTTAGCAACTCCATGGTTCAAATCTCGGTCCAGGTACCGGCTATGTTGACCGATGGTTTTTCTTCAATACTTCGAAGCAAACACCGGTGTGGTAGATACTGTAGCATACATTTTTCGGACAGCGACAGGAAACAAAGTGGTGTGACACGACGTCGACAAACGGCCGACAAACATTTGTCCGCAGCAACAGGCGCACACACAATAATAGAACTGTGGGAGACGGTGTTTTCTATGCGGTCCATGATGCAGAAATGTAGCAAGTGTCTACCACCGTTCAAGTGACTAAACGGACGTTGTAGCATAAGATACGTAAAATAGGCATGATCTGCTCTGCAAAGACTGTACTGACACATGGCTTGGGTATAGTACAAAAGGAATAATTTTCAGTAACATGCTATATGTGCGAAATATACACTTGACGAAAGGCCAAGCATATTCATGAGAGAAAACCCCATCTTCTCGACAGAGAGGAGGTTACATAAGGACTATCACCGCAAGGGTTCAGTTGAACAAAATCTGTGGTCGTGAGTCTGAAAGGGCTTGATGCCAAGACGAACTGATTGACCGTAAACCGCCAGTTATAAAGTAAATCTGACTCTGACTTAGAGTTTAGTGATAGTGGACGGTGAAGACTTTATTGTGATATTCGGAGTGTGTAACTGACCTAGGCTGTTATAGATCCTGCGTTAAAATCCGTTACCTAGAAACGACTAGTGAAGGCTATAATAGACTGAGAACACTAGTTTGTGTGTGACAGTGATCTGTAAAGTGTAGCCACGAGCTGTGAGAGTATAAGCAGTCAATAAATCGAGTCACCAATCCAAACCCCGTCAGTAGCCACGAACACGTGGCAATATTTTCGTTGCTGCGAATTCTATGAGAATATAATTACTGCTATATGCCTTATGACGCAGATAAGTAGGTTTCGTAGTTCTGAACCGAAGAACTGAGCATTTTCTACTCGCCTAACTGTCAGACGTTTCCTTCTGTAAACCACAGACCTCTTTTTATTTCGTGCGCAAGCGCGGTGTGCTCCTCATCCAACTGCGATACATCGCAGCAATGAAATACTGGGAAAGAACAAAGGAACTTCCTTGTCGGGATGTCCTTACATTGAAGCGAAGAGAACAAAGTTTGATGAGCGTGAAAGTACGAAACAAAAGCTTCGAAGTAGCGAAACCTTGCAAAGCCAATATCTCATGTTCATAAACTTGCTTGGTTCTGCTTCAATATTTTTTGCTCCCAAACAATGACAGGGCTTCAAAATGAGCTACAGGAAACATTATATGTTGGGAAGCCGGGATATCTCAGTCAATTTACTAGGTTCGACTTCCAGCAGAGTAGTATCTTTGCCGGAGCTTCCAGACTGGGTTCTGGCCTGCCCTGTCTGTCAGATGCTACACCAGCTGCGGGTAAATCGATCGGAGCATGAAGATTTTATGTAATATACCGTATTTACGCATGTATAGGCCGCGTGCGTGTATAGGCCGCAGCACAATTTTCAGACAGAAATTATAGAAAAAATAATTTTCTTGGAATATTATTTCAGGAGTAGAAATTATTCCGAAATTTGGCAACG
>NW_019722440.1:32372-41145 GCF_002891405.2 Cryptotermes secundus | reverse complement strand
TTCTTAACATTTCCCATTATTCAGTTACCGTATTTACGCATGTATAAGCCGCGTGCGTGTATAGGCCGCAGCACAATTTTCAGACAGAAATTATAGAAAAAATAATTTTCTTGGAATATTATTTCAGGAGTATTACACATTATATTACTAATTATGAATATATTTTTTTTAAATGAAGTGTGATTTCGAATATTTCGAATATAAGCCGCACCCCACTTTTCCTCTTGAATTTCTGGCAAAAAATATGCGGCCTATACATGCGTAAATACGGTATGTATGTATATATAAATAGAAATTTTATATAAGAGAACTTAACGACAATTTGTAAAATGTATAAAGGTTAAGCTATCCCTGTAAGAGACCGTGGAGGCTCATAATGTTGTGAGACATCGATGCTTCCACATTATCTAGACCAGTGGTTCTCAACCTTTATGAAACCGCGGTCCAGTAAGTTCTTTTTTTATAAGACGAGGGCCCAGTCCCAACAAATTTACTCGTATATATATTTCCAGTTTTGTTAAAGTTCATGCATTAAGCTAACATAATATAATTAATTAATTATAGCATAATCATAAAGAGTATTAGTACACTTATGTATACGGTGTGGCATGTTGACAAACAAAAATTACATTTAAATTAGTTATCAATCACTGGACTAATGAAATCTTGTAGTATTCTGTAGTCTCCTCAGACCAACATCATTAAATTAATTTGTACTAATTTTCATCGACATATCCCATGCTGATCACCAGAAACTTATGTTATTCAGCGCAAAATTGATTATTGTATCATTAAATTGATTTCAATGATGTTGGTTTGAAAAAAACGGCAGTGAGAAAAATATTTATGCATTGTAACTCACCATAGAAGTCAGCTGAGTAGGGTAAGAAGCAGAAGGATGTCAACTTGCCGGCGAAACACTTATTATCACATACACACGCCACATAATTTTATACTTATGTAAAGTATGTAATTTGATAAATAAAAATGTATGAATCTCTCAATTCTGTACACTACTTCCAACACTAATTAATATTTTGATTTTAAAGACGCAGCTGTTCAACACAGCAATTATAAGTTATTGGAAAGTTAAACTTATTTTCTTTTATCACAACTGAGTTTGGAAGGTTTTAGTTAGGCTAATGAGACTTCTGTTTCTGTTTGCCGTCCGTTAGCTTATTAATTCTGGGATGAATTGAAGTGAGAGCCAAACGGAGACAGAAAATTGCAGGCAATTCCTCTGTTTCGTTTTAAGCACAGTCATGGCAGAAAATGCAGTTTCACAAATATATGTTGTTGAAAATCAAAGAAGAAACTTCACTGCTCTTTCATGTAAATTTGGATATTCATTTTTCATTCTTCTCCAGAATTTCGAATTACTCGTAGTATTAAAAGTACTTTCCAGTCCTTTGTCCGATGATAATTGAATAAGTTGAAGGGTTTCTTCATGGGAAAGGGCTGTCTCTTTGTGTTCAACAAAAGGGTTCACAATCCACATATTTTGCCTCCGGGGATCCTCATATTCGGGATAATATTTTTCAAATGACAACACCATCTTCAAGTGGGCTGCAATAATATCTGAAACTGAATTCTGTGGATAGAAATCATCTGCTTCCATAATATAATCTGAGTACGACTGAAACATTTCATTGTTTCCTTCTGCGATCATATTAAGCCAGAGTTTGAGTTTCTTTTTTAATGATTCGATCTTGTTCCACGCATTAAATATTGTTGTATTTGGACCTTGAAATTTTTAAATTCAACTCGTTCATGTAAGAAAATATGTCGCTGAGATACCCCAGCCCCGCTACCCATTTCTTATACTGGAAATAATGGGACTGGTTACTTTTCTTGTCAATTAGAAAGATCTTGACTTCCTTTCGGAGTTCATATAACCGCTTGAGAACTTTACCGCTTGACAACCAACGACCTTCCGAATGGAAAAGAAGATTTTGATTATCAGAGCCCATTTCATTGCACAATGCTTTTAACATTCTTGTATTAAAGCACTGCTTTTTATATGATTAATAATCTTAACAGATTGAGACAGGACATCATTAAGCTCAGGTGCCATTTCTTTGGAGGCCAGGTTTTGCCTATGAATTTAGCAATGCGTTGACACTAAGTTATTGCCCGCCATATCCTTAATTTTAGTGACCAAACCTTAATTTCTACCTGTAAGACAGGCAGCGCCGTCAGTGCAAACTCCAACGCAATTTTTCCATTCGAGACCTCTCTCTTCAATGAAAACATTTAAAACTTTGAAAATTTCACTGCTGATAATGTGCGTAGGTAATTCAGAAACACTTAAAATGTCTTCCTTCATGTCACTCTCATCATGGACAATATATCGTATATAGGTAAGTAAAATGCTGCTGTTCTGAATATCTGTAGATTCGTCCAGTTGTAATGCAAACAATTTCGATTTTTTTAATTTTTTCAATGACTTGCGTTTCTGTATCTTCTGCCATATCAGATATCCGCCTACCAACTGTATCATTCGACAATGGGATGTATTTCATTTTACTTGCCGCAGACTGGCCTAATATTTCATTACAAGCAGCAGTCAAAGAAGGCTTAATGAGTTCTTACTCAATGGAATATGGTTTTTTACAATTATCTATCTGTAGTGATATTAAATACGATGTCGTCAGAAGTGAAGTGTCAGTGGTTGAAGCTTGGTAAATAATTTTCTTTCCTACTTTAAATGAATCTCTTTTACGCATAAAGAATTCAGTGGATTTGTTGACTAGATCAGAATGTCTTGTGTTGAGATGTCGGGTAAGTCGCGATGGTTTCATAGCTTCATTTCCCAGAACAGTAGCACAAATGACACATTGAGGTCGTGGGAATTGGTCAGTGTTAGGGCATTGTATTAAACGAAATTTTAAGTAGCTGTCCATGTACTTACGAATGGATGCAGACTTTTTCTTCTGTGTGCTGCGGTTTTCCCTTCATTTTCTCCATCCTGGAGATCGCTATGTAGGCTTGAGGTGGATGAACCACTACTTGTTGCAGCACAGACACCTTAAATACGAGATTTCTTAACACCAAAATTAAACAGAGTCCCCTGTCTCTTATTCATATTAAAATTTAAATCACTCAGGTTTCGAAACAAGCACTTACACACTGCAATGCGAACTTGCGAAGAAACAGTATTCAGTATTACTAGATTTGAGAACCGGATACAGACTGCCTTGATCTTCAATTTCAGTGGAAACATTTTCTTTATACTTCCTTGCTGATTGGTCACTGACTGAAANTCGGCTTGCAGGCAATTTTTATGACTGGTCATAAACATCGGCATTGCCTTTCCCGAATGTTGAAAGATTTGGATGTCTGAAAATTCCCGGTCATTCATGAATACTTCCATGTTTAAAAATATGCAGCTTGGTCACTGACATTTGCTACACAGATTTAGGTGTTCTGTGTCTGAGCTTCTCGACACAAATATTATTCTCCTCAGAATATTTCCACTATAAAATATCTATTCATGAAAAGTGCTTAGAAAATGAAAATGACAAATTGCAGAAGAGCCTGTCGCGGCCCAGTGTAATTGATGCCAGGGCCCACTACTGGGCCGCGGCCCGGAGGTTGAGAAGCACCGATCTAGACAATCGACTCACAGATGGCGGTAAGTTTGTCAGCCTTACGCGCCGGCCGCCCTTTAACCCTCGGCAGATTCCTGGTACTCATTTCTGTTAGAGGCTGAGTCGACCCCAGGGCCATAGTGCGGCTGTAAGAATTAGGTCACTTGAAAAATCAAGTGACCTCATAAGGAATCTAACCTGTGACCTTCCGGCTTGTAGTACAGTGCAGCAACCAACTACGCTACCGCATGCCCCTTTATGGATTAAATTTTATATAAGAGAATTTCATGATAATTTGTAGAGCAGTATATTCTTTTGTTTAGATTCGACAAAATAACGAACATATTATATGCATTTCTATGCGCATCTCGGCATAAGTCGGTGAATCTCGATTTATCGAAGTGAAGCAAATGTTCCGAGATACAATGTAAAGTAAACGACCGATTGCTATAGCATCATTACGCTGATTCTACACACAAGTCACGAAAAGCAGTCGCTGTTACAAGGGGCTGCGGTTTTGGGAAATTCAGTCCACTCATCCCCGCCTCCAGTGACCAGCGCAATGAAGGAACATCTGCTGTTTCACAAAGGTTTCGAGGTGCCGCACGTGGGCTTCTCTTGATTACGTATTTTTTCTCTCTCCTCCACACGAAAGTAATGTCTTGCATTGTAGGGAGAGTGACTGAGAAGAACTGTCTCAGCTGCTGCGTGGCTGGGTAGAATGCACACCATATTCACTGGCCCTCGTACGCTCAACAATCAAAATTGCACTATCAACATTAGGGGGCACGCGGTAGCATAGTGGTTGAGGCACTATGCTACAAGCCGGGAGGTCGCGGGTTGAAGTTCCGATGAGGTCATTGGATTTTTTCAGTTGACCTAATCCTTCCAGCCGCACTATGGCCCTGGGGTTTACTCAGCCTCTAACAGAAATGAGTACCAGGAATTAATTAAATAATTTTCTTGGAGAGTAAAGCGAGGCCGACAAGTAAGGCTTACAACCTTACCGCCTAGATAATGTGGGAGCCTCAACGTCTCACAACCCTATGGGCCTTCACGGCCTGGTACAGGGATATCTTTACTTTTTTTTTTTACTATCAACATTAAAGTATGTAAAAAGGTAAGAGTAAAGGTATCCCTGTAACAGGCCGTGGAGGATCATAGGATTATGAGACGTCGAGGCTCCCACATTTTCTAGATAGTTGGCTCATAAATGACAGTGAGGTTGTTAGCCGTTTGCCCCCAGGAAGTTTCCTGGTACTAATTTCTGTTAGAGCCTGAGTCGAACCCAGGGCCATAGTGCGGTTAGAAGGATTAGGTAAATTAAAAAATTCGATGACCTAATCGGGAATCGAACCCGCGACCTTCCGGTTTGTAGCGTAGTGCCTCAACAAACTACGCACAAAATTATTTATATATTCATCAAATAAGTGTTGTAGAACCAATTACTAGTAAAGTTGTGAAGCTCCTTATTATGCAACTAGCTGTGCCCGGCCACGCCTTGCTGTGGCTCAGTCTGCCCGTTCTTCCCCAGTTTGATTTTAAATTACTCGATGCATTTCTTCCGCTCCGCGAGTACGACGACCTAAGCTTGTTCTTCTGCGAGGCATTATTTGGATGAACTAAAGCAGATCAATTGCACTGCGGAAGAAGAAAGAAAGTTATAACAAAAACATATGAAATTGCAAAACATTAAAAGGAAAGAACACGAACTGGAAAACAAAGAAGAAACAACAAAATTAAAAATACCGACGAGATATTTCAATTCAAACGCAGATCAATCGACACAGCTCAATCCCACCGCCAATTGCACCGAAAAATAAGGAGAACAGTTAAGAAAACGAAATGAAAAACAATGAAAAATAAACTATACTCACGAAATAACTTCCACGCACGTCTCGGATTCAGCGAATAAGTTATTGAACGCTCACTTTTACACCAGCGAGTACAATTATTATCACGTCCAGTATCACCGAAAATCTCTTCGGAGCTGGACTGTTATAACCTGGTTTCGGACGCAATAAAGGGCACTTTCGCCCAGGGTTCCATTTCACGTGTTATGTGCTCCTTGCCGCAGAAATGCATTATTTCCGCTGTTTCAACAGTTCGTTGCCACGGTTATTTCTAGGCAACGATCTGTTGGTATTCGATGGACGACGTATAACACGTTACAGTATATTAATATTGAGTACAATTAATACTTTAACAGCCAACCAACCTGTCACAGGTGTGACATCTATATAATGGCTATATAAAAATAGGCGCGTGTTTGAATACAACGCTGTGTCAAAATTTCGAAGCAATCGGTGAAGAACTTTCGGAGATCTTCGAGGATTAACAAACCAACATTTACATTTTTATTTATATAGATTAAGTGTCATGTACAGGGTTGTTAAATTAGTTTTATTAACACAAAGACTGATGCAAAAGAAAAGTAATGTTATTCCTCTGTTTAATAAATAAATCATCAAACCATGAAAACTTATGGTGCAGTGGAGGTATAGCTCCATTATTCTTGACCTCGGCACTAGTTGGAGGTGAGTGGTCAGCTTCACGCCCCAGCCGCTCTACCCCCGGAGAAAGAGCCTCCGGTACCCATTTGACATGAGGCTGGATGGGCCCCAGAGCCGGTCTGGACGCTATGAAGAAGAGAAAAATCTCTTGCCCCTACCGGGAATCGAATCCCAACTCCTTGGACATCCTGCCAACATCGTAGTCACCATACCGACTGAGCCATCCTGGCTTCTAAACATGAAGCAAAAACTAAAGCAATATTTCCTTTACCATTATATCCGTGGATCCGATATGGCTCAGTCGGAACACTTACTGGGCTGTAGACTGGACAGCAGGCGCTTGAAGCTGGACATTTGTCTGTTTCTATTGGCGGAGTTATTCATCCACCCCCGCCCCCCATGCACCCTCATGGCGTTGTGTTTAATTAGTTAAGCACATGGACAAATTAACCCTTTTATATTCCGGGATATAATGCCATGCAGTCCTGCAGAAGTGCACCAAAGTTTCGGTGGAATATATTGCTTCCTTATTCAGGGTCGAAGTTTAAGTCAAGTAAAAAATTAACAAGAAAGAAGGCGGCATGCAGAGCAGTAGGCAATACGTTCCTCCGAAACGTCGATCCACTACAACCATAATACACATCATTACACCCTTCATAGTCAGTGCTCAAATCCAAGAACTATAGATCTCTTCGTAAATGTACCCCTCGGTGAAAAGCACGCCATGTGGAGCTCTGATGAAGGGAGACTGCAGTGGAGGCTGCAGAAGAGGGAGAGAATTCATAATGGACTCCCGGCCTCCATGTTAGTGACGTCAGAGCCCCTGGCACAGTTCCAACTTCCATCCCTTCCGGAGGGTTGCTGCCCAGCAAGGGGAACTGCTGTGACGTCATACAGGTGCAGTATCAGATATTTAGAATGGCTCTGTTGAACGTTATTGAAAAGTTCTATCTTCTAGGATATTACCCTGTATATTCGGTTTAAATAAAACAGACGTTTCGGAGTAACATATCGCCTACATTTTCAGGATCGAGGAATAAGCCAAACAAACTGCGGTCTGCTTTATGCTGGATCTTGCAGAACGTACCTTCGACCCTGAAGATGGAGACAACATGCTCTTCAGAAACTTCTGTTGAATTCCAACGGACTACAGGGCGTTAGATTCTAAAGAGAAAACTCTTCATAATCATCGCTGTGAGAACCCTACACCTAAAGGAAGGTAAAGCTGTCCCTATAACCGGCTACGGAGGCCCATAGGGTTGTGAGACGTTGAGGTTCACACATTTTCTAGGCAATCGGCTCACAGATGGCGGTGAGGTTGTTAGGCTTTACGTGCCGGCCGCCCTTTACCCCCAGGAAGATTCTTGGTACTCATTTCTGGTAGAGGCTGACTTGATCCCAGGGCCATAGTGCGGATGGAAGGATTAGGTAAACTGAAAAATCATTGGGAATCGAACCCACGACCTTCCGACTTGTAGCATAGCCCCTCACCCAACTATGCTACCGCGTGCGCCACCCACTACTATCAGTCGTTATTGGATCTTCATAACGTGTTTTCTTCTCCAAGTATAATTAGAATGATGAACCCAAGGACGATGAGATGGTCAGGGAATGTAGCACGAATGTGAGAAAAGAGGAATGCATATATGACAATGGTGGGGAGAGCCAGAAAGAAAGAGACCACAAGGAAGAGCAAGACGTAAGTGGTTGGACAATATTAAAACGGATATTAGAGAGATAGGAGGGGATTTTATGGATTGGATTGATCTGGCTTATGTATGTAAAGAAAATTATGTGCTTAATTAATTAAGCACCAAGCAACGAAATGTAAGGAGAGTGGCGGTATAGCTCCACAATTCTTAACCTCGGAACTACATGAATCTGAGCGGCTAACATTACGCCCCCGACCGTTTGAACCACCGGAAGAGAGCCCCCGGTACCCATTGGATGGGAGGCTGGGAGGGCCCCAGAGCCGGTCTGGACACTGTGGAGATGAGGAAAAGGTCTCTTTCTCCTGCCGGGATTCGAACCCCGGGGCGTTCAGCCACTATACGGACTGAGCAATCCCCGTTCACAATGAAACAAAAATAAAATGGAAATTTATTAGAAATCCAACTCTGCCGCTGTAGCGAATATACTGCCTTACGTTTTTCTTTGTCCAGCTCTACGACAGTCTAGGTAGCAGACGCGCATGTCCAGAGACTGGTTAGTAGTCAAAATGGCGACCGTGCTTGAGGAATATACTACCCAAGAGCAGTGGTCTGTTGTGCTTTCTTATGTGGGCAAAAGGACTCAATGTAAAGGATCATCATCATCATCAGTAATCTGTCAGACGACAGGTCCACAGTCTCTTCCAAAACAATTCCTCCACTTAATGCGATCTAGAGCTTTCTCCTTCAAATGACAGTATCCTCTTCTGTCCTCAAAGTCATCCAGCATCTTCTTACGTCTTCTTCCTCGTCTTCTTGTCACTTCTATCCGCCCCTCTATCTTTCCTTCAATAACTTCTTTTAGAAGGCAGTTTCTGCGTAAAACATGACCAATCCAATTAGCCTTCCGTTTTCTTATTTCGTGTAGGATATTCCTCTGCCCACTGACTCTAATTAACACTTCTTCATTTCTCACATAATCGGTCCAACTGATCTTCTCCATCCTTCTCCAACACCACAT
>NW_019722440.1:29191-30931 GCF_002891405.2 Cryptotermes secundus | reverse complement strand
TTCCGCCTTTAACTTCAGAGCAATCATTCTGTCATTACAAACAATCTTCTTAACAACACTCCTCACTACACTTTTATGCACCACTATTGCCACTCCTCTTGCAGCCCGCTCACCTCCGGAATAATACACTGCAAAGGATATTCATAAAGAAATGTTTCCAGTTTACAGTGGGAAGTGTTTGTCGCGTAAAGCGGTTCACAGCTGGTGGCAAACTTTCCACTGATGACGAAGAGGTTGAAATGGAGGTACGGAATTGGCTGAGAGAACAATTAAAAGACTTCTATGTCGCGGGTTTCGCCGCACTGGTAAAGGGATGGGACAAGTTTTTCAGTGTTGTTGGAAAATAAATGGTTTTTTTTTTTCCAGGTTCGAATAGCACATGTTTTAAGTTTGATATCCATTTGTGACCTATTTACTGACCCTCCCTCGTAACAATTTTTTTTAATTCTTGGGATGGGGTGAGACTCTGTCCACTTGTTACGTCGGCCACTATCTGGCCTATTGTACCAGTCCCGGATGATAGATGATGAGTGTGGAGCAGTCGGTTGAACGAGAATTTCCAGGGGAAACCGAAGTACCCGAGGAAACCTGCCCCAGTGCTACTTTGTCCACCACAAATCCCACATGACCTGACCTGGGATCGAACTCGGAACACTGGCGCGGTGGGAAGTCGGCGACTAATCGCTTGAGCAAGGCGCTCCCTCGTATTAAGTCACGATTTTTTCCGTTTTTCTCTTCAGTACTCACAAATTCAGTCATTTGACTCTGTATATTGTAAGTCAGATTAACAATAAAGAAATGCATGTGGTTCCCAACAGGATGTTGCCACAGAAGTAAACACTGTCATGAAGAGATTCCTTGCTGGAGACCCTGGAGAGCGCCCTCTATCAGAGTAAGATTGAAGACGGTTCCACGGTGCCGTGGATGCGCTGCGCGCTCTGTGCTCTTTCCGATTGGTTCCCGAGAATCAAAGTGGAGCTTCAGTGGTTGTAGGGTAGCCCCGGAGTGCAGTTGCGTTGCGCGGGTTAGGCGAGGTAGAGCGGGTGTTGTTCGGGAGACGTGATGTGTGGCCATGAGTTCGAACTTTTACAGGACCATTTTCATCGCTAACGAAGTTTGCAGCATCATGAATTTCTGAACTGTTACAGTTTGCTGTAATGAGTGATGTTAATATGGTAATACCTAAAAACTAAAAGCTGTTTTGAACACGCCGCTGTTGTAATATTTTTTAAATGAAAGCAAAATCAGAAACGAATTAGTGAAGTGGGGCAACATTCAATTTTGATGTTAATTTTTATTTTGTGTGCGTTAAATTATATAGGAAATTTCAGATAAATATTTGACAGATTTATATTAGATGATGTTAGTTCAAAATTTATTGATAGAATATGGTTATAGAAGCGTCTAAAGCAGTATATATTTTGAATGAAATTTAACACAACTTTATGAGCGTTAAAATATTACGGCATAAAAATTAACCTTTTTACTCCATCTATGAAATATTGTTAAGGCGCATATGACTGTTACGTTTGTTAGTATATGGGATATGAATTGTGAATTTATAGAGGAGTTCATTAAGTGGTCCGGAAGGTCGCGGGTTCAAGTCCCGATGAGGTCACTGGCTTTTTTCAATTGACCTAATCCTTCCAGCCGCACCATGGCCCTGGGGTCGACTCAGCCTCTAACAGAAATGAGTAGCAGGCATTAATTAAATACTTTTCCTGGGGAGTAAAGCGCGGC
>NW_019722440.1:12685-27424 GCF_002891405.2 Cryptotermes secundus | reverse complement strand
TCTGTAACCAGCAGCTCATATCCGAGATTTATATATTTAAGAGCATCGCATAGGATACAAGGAAAATAGATGACATGTCATCAAAATCCGGGCCCTGATAATCACTCTCAGTAACGCCTTTCACGTTCCCTCTTCAGTGGCCCTACTCATGCACCGCTATTCTCGGTGGAGCCTTCGTTCTTGTTTGTTCCCTTACCGCTCGTTGAATCTTCTCGAACAGTGTTCACTGCTCCCTATATAGGCTCGGCACGGACCACCTACAGGAAACACATCGGTGCTTAGCAACGGATATCATGTATTTTTGTCAGGTGTGTCCACCCATGCCTTGCCTAGAAACGGACGCCCAATATTGTTAGATGCTTCGATGCTGTGGGAACTCAACAATTCGGTCTCTGTTGCTTAAGCACTTCCCTAGGCAACAATCTGTTTAGGTTTGGTAGGAATTGCTAGCCGTTGAACAGTAATGGACGTTCTACAGTCTGTCCTTTCGGGCGGCATGCCACAATATGTTTATTTCACGTCACTGGTTTATATGTTTAGTCTGTACATTTCGATATTAAATGAAACTTAATTGGGGGTACATTTACGCTATATTACAGTGGCTAAAATACAGCATTTTTATGTAAAAATCCTGTATTTCGAAATCCCGAAACCCACAGAATGTCTGCCATTTTAACATTTTTTAATGCTCATTTGTTTCAAAGAGAGGGAAAAAAACTTCACTCCTCTCGACTTGGAAGGAATCGTTAGCCGTTGAACAGTAATGGACGTTCTCTAGTCTGTCCTTTCGGGCGGCATGCCACAATATGTTTATTTCACGTCACTTGTTTATATGATTAGTCTGTACATTTCGATATTAAATGAAACTTAATTGGGGGTACATTTACGCTATATTACATTGCATAAAATACAGCATTTTTATGTAAAAATCCTGTATTTCGAAACCCCGGAACCCACAGAATGTCTGCCATTTTAACATTTTTTAATGCTCATTTGTTTCAAAGAGAGGGAACAAAACTTCACTCCTCTCGACTTGGAAGGAATCGTTAGCCGTTGAACAGTAATGGACGTTCTCTAGTCTGTCCTTTCGGGCGGCATGCCACAATATGTTTATTTCACGTCACTTGTTTATATGATTAGTCTGTACATTTCGATATTAAATGAAACTTAATTGGGGGTACATTTACGCTATATTACAGTGGCTAAAATACAGCATTTTTATGTAAAAATCCTGTATTTCGAAACCCCGAAACCCACAGAATTTCTGTCATTTTGACATTTTTAATGCTCATTTGTTTCAAAGAGTGTGGGAACAAAACTTCACGCCTCTCGACTTGAATGGGCATCTTATGTGATTTTTTCGTCAGGATTACCTGTCTGTCTGAGTTACGTCGTTTGAACCATGTTAGGTGGGTCCCTTGTCACCACGGCATGGCGCGTCCTCAGGTTATGGATGGAGGAGACGGCCTACAGATACGGGGGATAAAAACAGTAAAATTGTTCCTGTGCCTAACTAATTAAGCACTACGCCATGAAATCGTATGGGGGAGTTGATGTATAGATCCACATTTTCTTGACCTCGGCACTAGCTGGAGGTTATTGGTCAGCCTCAAGCCCCGGTCGCTTTACCCCCTGGGAAAGAGCCCCCCGGTAACCACTGGATAGGAGGCTGGGTGGCTCCCAGAGCCTGTGTGCACTGGGTCGAGAAGAGAAAAGTCTTGACCCTACCGAGACTCCGAACTCCTACCCCCATTCGTCCAGCTTCGTAGCCAGTCGAACTAGCAGGAGAATGTTTTTCTGTGGAAAGAGGAATGAGAATCAGGAATTAGGTACAGGTTTTTTCATACATAAGAGAATAACATCAGCAATTGTAAGAGGTAGATTTCGTTATTGATAGGATATCGTACATGATACTAAGAGGTTGCTGTTATGGTATCATCGTTCTGAAAGTGTTTTGAATGTAAAATATGTCTACATTTTTAAATACAGTGGAACCTCGCTTAACGAGCACCTCTCATAACGAGTAATTCGCATAACGAGCAAAACAAATTGTAAAAAAAAAATGACTCGCTTAACGAGCGACGTTTCGCATAACGAGTGACGAGAGGGGAAGTCCCGGATTGTGTGCTTGCTACATCAGTCTGTGTTTAGCGCTCGTTCCGCTAGCATCTTAGTGTCGCTTGTGATCACACATTTTTCCAAGCTTATGTTCACATATATTATTTGTGATTTTTTTGTGCAAAGTTTAATAACCCTTGCAAAAATGTCCCCGAAGAAAAAGCCGCAAAAAGACAGCCATAAGAGAATAAAAATAACCGTAGAAATGAAACGTAAAATCGTTGAAAAGCGAGAACGATGTGTGAGCGTGGCTGATTTAGCACGCATATACAGTCGGTCTACATCAACGATTTGCACTATCCTCAAGATAGTTCATTCCGAATAGAAGATAAGATGAAGAAGACTTACGCTCCTTAACAATGTATATATAATTTTCTTTGAATAAACGTTATACATAACATTTTTTGAGTATTTTTTCCGGCATGGTACGCATTATCGTATTTTACATTAATTTACATGGGGAAAATTGTTTCGCTTAACGAGTGTTTCGCATTACGAGTAAGTTTCTGGAACGGATTATGCTCGTTAAGCGAGGTTCCACTGTACTCTTTTTCGAAACTTGCAAGTTTATGATGACTGTGTAAGAGAGAGATACACGCAGAAGACGGGTAAAGCTGCATGCGACATGTCCGACGTAAATGGAAATTTTCAGTCCACCAATTGTTTAACGTCAGTGTTCAGAGCGCCTGTAAAGTGCAGACGGACGGATTAAACGCAAGGTTACGAATGCTGATGCATGCATCAGCATGCTTGTTGGGAGACGTTTTCAGTTGATTCAGTTGTTCCTCGTTCGCTGGCGTTTTCTTCGTAATGCGCAGATGACCGAAGAGTGAAATAACGTGACGCAGTAAAGTGGCCAGCTTCGAGCGATTATCGAAATGCCGCTAAGGAGAATGTATTTCTGAAGTGGTCTGTTGTGTGTCTGTAGATTTCACTTATGCAGAATATGTTATAGCGATTTTTTTATTCGTGAATACTAGACCTAACACAGGAATGCGTATAGGTTATTGGTGCGAAGGCCAGAAGGGAAGAGACCACAGGGAAGACCAAGGCATAGGTGGGTGGACAATATTAGAATGGATCTTAGAATGATAGGATGGGATGGTATTGATTGGATTGATCTGGGTCATGATAGGGACCAATGGAGGGCTCTTGTGAACACGGTAATGAACCTTCCGTTTCCATAAAATGCTGGGAAATACTTGAGTAGCTGCAGAATTGGCGGTTCCTCCAGAAGGGCTCAGCTCCATGGATAAGTAAGTAACTAGACCTAACACAATGGCTACGTCACATAGTTGGTTATTAAGAGTTCTGTCCCTCGGGATATAACGCTGTGTATTCCGTTGAAAGTCAACCAACGTTTCGGAGAAACATGTCGCCTCCATCTTCAGGTTTGAAGAATAAGCCAAGAAAGAATCCAGCGCGAAAGCAGGTAGTTTGCCGAAATTTCGGATCACATTGGAAACAGGACGGATGCAGTCATAAATAATAGGAAGTCAGTTCTCACTGGCTCGCTCCTAGCACAGAATGAGCCGCCAGTAAGCATTTGCTCCCAGACGCAACCAGATGACCTGTAGGGCAGAATAGAACTGAAATGGGTACCGAAACATAAATTACTATCGAGGTTTCCTTTTATAGTCTCCGAGAACACCGACAATAATTCAGAATCACTCTTTATATATAGGAGAAAGAGTTTTCCAGACGAAGTTATAGATGGGGCTGAATTCTGGGACAGATCAAAGGAGGTAATCCTTGGATGCAGATGATAGTGTTATGAGATAAGCGACATATTCCTCCGAAACGTCTGTAATCTTTCAACGCAATACATGGCCTTATATCCCGACAGGTCGAACTCTTAAAAATGAATTAGTAATGGGTGGTAAAATAGTTTGTACGTATAATTATCACTGTCATTATACTTAAGGCATACCTTTTATAAATTGGAGAGGTTAAGGAAAATTAGGACATAGCGTGAGATAGCAAAATGCAGCGATTTGAAGTGATAAATGGTAAATAGTGTCACGTGATAGTGACTATAAACAGAGTTTGGACTGGTAATTGGATTTATTGAACGCTTACAGAGCGTAGCTATAAGTAACTACAGCACTCTCTCTAATTCACACGCTACAGTTCACTACAGCACGTACTAAGTGTTCTCAGTCTACTTCATCTTCACCGGTTGTCACGTGGTAATGTCTTCCAACTCCGCAGCTTCCTAAGCTTCTGTGTTCAGCCCTTACTGTCCGGCGACTGTCTCACAATTCACTGCCAGGCTGGCGGCCATCCCAAACCAGCCTCCTACTCTTCTCACTGCCGTTTCAAGACTCTCTCTTAATTGCAGCTGATCCTCCTTATATAATCTCGGCACGGACCGCACAGAAAACACCGGAACTTTGTTTCTGTTCAATTGTTGCTTAGCAGACAGCGCAGAAAACACTATTCTTCTCTTGTTTCCGAATCGCTTCCTAGCAACGGACACTATAGAATCGATTATCTCGCTATTGTCGCCTGAAAACGGGTTCTCATACCACAATACTGTTACCACACTCACCAGTTGCTCCATATGCCGGAAATGCCATGTTTTCTAAGATACCCGCTTTTCAAGACGCAGTATTGTTCGTACTGCTGTGCATGTGGCCGCGCCATAGCTCAAGCGGTTAGTCACTGGCTTCCAACCGCGGCGGCCCGGGTTCGATCCCGGGTCTGATCAAGTGGGATTAGTGGTGGACAAAGTGGCGCTAGAGCAGGTTTTCTCCGAGTACTTCGGTTTCCCCTGCCAATCTTCATTACACCAATTGCTCCATAGTCACCCTCACCTATCATCTGGGGCTGGTACAATAGGCTAGAAGTGGCCACAGTATAAGGGACTTAGTCCCACCTCACTAGCAATAAAAAAAAATAATACTGCTGTGCATAACAATAAACTCAACTCCTCACTCTGTTTCGGAACAAGTTGCTTCTCACAGGTTGCGTTCCCAAACTTAAATGTGACGGAAATGATAATGTGCTGCCTGTCCAGAACTATCACACACCTGAAGAGACGGTTGTAAATGGATAAGGAACAATGGTAGAGTGATGATTAGGGAGGGGAAAACAGCAGAAAGTAGGAGACGAGCCTGCTGAGGTGCCACTTCGTATACTGCTAATTTCAAATGATGTCATCGGGGCCTGGAGGTCAGGAGCCAGCGAATGATCTCGGGAGTTAATGGCCATGAGGCTCGTTGTGAAACGATTTCTTTTGCTTATTTAACGACTCTGATTCATGCGGATATGTTGTATTGCGTTCAGTGAGAGCAAGTGTAATGATCGAGTCGGAAATGAGTCTTGAAAGATTGTCGTGGCCTATTTTAAGGTACAGACCCTGAAAGACACTACAGTAATCTGAGGCAGGATGGCTAGCTGCTCACGACAAATACAGATGTAGTCACTACAACAATTTGTTGTGCAGTGCCGTTGATAACAAAGACGACATTGGGTATTGATCCGTTGTTTATTTAATTACACGTGTTCAGATGAATAGGTCTTATGCCGTGTAATGGAAATGTCATTCTGAACTGGTTTAGGAAGAAAACTGTAGTGGTCTATTTTATGTATGGTACTGTGGCGTATAGAACCGTTGCTAAGTGGCGACCCTGTAAGCAGCGACCGTTTCTGATCAACTCCTCGACAAACACGTTCCCGCGGCAATGGGCACAATCGCAACAATAAAAGAACGGTGTTTTCTATGTGGTCCGTGTCGAGATGTTATAACTAGGACAGTTGGAGCATTGTGAGTAGTATTAGCCAAGGGACAAAGGCGTGAACACAGAAGCTGAAGAATCTCCATTTTTAAGATCCGTTACCAGGAAACGACTAAGGAAGACGATAAAAGACTGAGGTTGTGCTGTAGTGTGCTGTAGTGATTTGTAAAGTGTGTAGATCAGGGATAGCGCTGTAATTCCTTGTAGTTCCGATTCAGTGGTCAATAAATCCATTCACCAACCCAAACCCCGTCCATAGTCATTCAAGCACGTGACAATAATTTCAATTCGTATCTTAGAGAAACACAGTACATCTCGGTACCAAATACATCGGTAAACGTTTTATAGAGAAACCTTCGCTTCTTATTGTGACAATTATACGAAACACGTAAATATTATTAAGTTTTTTAATTTAAAGCAGGTGACATTGTAATCACAGTTTTCTAAAATAGCTATTAGATTAACCATATAGAATATCTTCCTGGATAACGCTATGTGGCCCGCTAGAATACAGGAAATGCATTAGAAATTTCTTTCTTATATATAGAATTTGTAAAAGAAGAAATGTTCAAATGAGATCCCTTCTGTTCAGTGCCCAACTTACAGTGCTATGATGCCCTTCCGCAAACTGATTGGCAGGAGTAATCACAATGTTAGGTTAACTGATCTTTTGTGCCATACTGTAAATGAAAATGAAAATCCGATCTTCTGGGATATAGCGCCATGTAGTTCCGAACTGTATGGCGTCACATCCGGCTTAATAATTCTCATCGTAATTTTCGCTGGGAGGAGCTAACATCCGACATGTAGGGCAACATGTATACTTCCGAGTATAGTAATGCAATATCCCTCAGTATTCTGTCGATTTCCAGTTTCCTGTAGCGAACCGAATATAGAACGCCGTAAGATACGAAATTTGCTGTGCATTGTTGTCAAAATATAAAATAGCTGTGGTAACTACGGTGATTCATAGGTTTTGTACTTTTTTTTTATGCTTTTTGAATTCTCATTCTCATTTAAAATGCACGAAATGTCGCGCCATAGTCAAGTGGTTAGTCACTGGTTTCCCACCGCGGCGGCCCGGGTTCGATCCTGGGTGTGGTCAAGTGGGATTTGTGGTGGACAAAGTGGCACTGGAGCAGGTTTTCTCCGAGTACTTCGGCTTCCCTTGCCAATATTCATTCCACCACATTCTCCATCATAATCACCCGGGGCAGGCTACAATAAGCCAATCAGTGGCCTCCGTGCCGAATGGATCCAGTTGGACTCCACCACCCACCAAGTGAATAAAATAAATTACAATGCACGAATGATATTCAGTTTCTCCAGACTTTTGTGCTTAAATACTGGGTAATTCATAAGTCCCTCCGGAACTTCCGAATTCGGCAGAACATCAAGACGTACACAACAGAGGAAAGCACGTCAGCAGTTGCAGAATCTCCCCATGTTTGTATGAGTAATATGCGCCACGGGGTACTTGCAGCTTTCATCGCTGGGGTCAGTCGTGACTAAACATGGCGAGGACAGGGGATAAGAAAGCATTCTTTGTCTCGGAACTTGCCAAAACAGAACCAATTGTGACGGTGCAACGTATATTTCCTACCAAGTAATACGCAGAACCAGAAATGGACAAAACAATTCGTGAGTGGTACAAGAAATTGCAGCAGAGCGGCTGCCTGTGCACTGCGAAACGAACAAGCCGGTCGGGGCCATCGGCCGAGACTGTCGAGCGTATGTGAAAATTTGATTAAACGCTTGACGTCAGCCGCGTCACCAAGGGTGGTTATATCGAGTAGTTGTAAGGTAGGACAGAAACTTGGAGTGGCTCCCCCCATCCCGACTACTGTACGGCGGAGTTCGGAAATCCCGCAGGGACTTAAAGTAATTACCCCGTATTTCGATAAATATCATTATCCTGTGGATGGGATTCGGTCGCCCTTATTTTTTCTACTTCAGGAAGCAGTTTATCATCTGTTAAGTGTTGCAACATGTTACGCACATCGACGCCAGTTTTCAGGAAACTGTGTTTGAACAGCTCTGAGGATTTTCTGAAGTGGATGTGTGATGTAGCTTTTTACCGTTCGATTTTAATAATAATTCCAAAGTTCATGCTGTCTAAATATATTTATTTTCAAACAATTGTACCTGAACAGTTTGCTTACATTTCACACAAGTTTACAGTGGTGCGTGCACAAGTACAGCACGGTGCTTAACACCGGTGCTGATATTGTAACGGCCGGATGATAGTCGCTGCGAGAAGTAGCCGAAACAGGAGATGCTGCAAGAACAGCCTCCAAAGAAAATTAACAGGGATGCACCGTTAGGCTATTCGGGACGAACAGCCTTAAGGAGGGAGCAGTGTGACATGTTGCACAACGGAGAACCCCTCCCTACCCAGCAGCAACGTGGCAACTCAGGCCACAGTGACGTGGCGGATGAGTCAGCGCTCCCCTTCCCCCTTCCGCACGATAACGTAACGCGCAACGCGCGGTGACGTAAGACGGCGTGAGGTAACAGCGTTGCTACGTAAAAGGCACACACAGCCACTATATAAGAGAGCTGCGCTGCCTGCGAGGAGAGTTGTAATGTGGCAGTCGCCGAGTTCAGTTGTAGTCGAGTTAACTTGTAGCCGTCCCCGGAGAGAGGTAAAGTGTATCAGAGGCCGAAGACAGTTCTGCAGTCATCAGTGAACGAGNACAAGTTTACAGTGGTGCGTGCACAAGTACAGCACGGTGCTTAACACCGGTGCTGATATTGTAACGGCCGGATGATAGTCGCTGCGAGAAGTAGCCGAAACAGGAGATGCTGCAAGAACAGCCTCCAAAGAAAATTAACAGGGATGCACCGTTAGGCTATTCGGGACGAACAGCCTTAAGGAGGGAGCAGTGTGACATGTTGCACAACGGAGAACCCCTCCCTACCCAGCAGCAACGTGGCAACTCAGGCCACAGTGACGTGGCGGATGAGTCAGCGCTCCCCTTCCCCCTTCCGCACGATAACGTAACGCGCAACGCGCGGTGACGTAAGACGGCGTGAGGTAACAGCGTTGCTACGTAAAAGGCACACACAGCCACTATATAAGAGAGCTGCGCTGCCTGCGAGGAGAGTTGTAATGTGGCAGTCGCCGAGTTCAGTTGTAGTCGAGTTAACTTGTAGCCGTCCCCGGAGAGAGGTAAAGTGTATCAGAGGCCGAAGACAGTTCTGCAGTCATCAGTGAACGAGTTAGTGTGTTATCAACAGTTCTCCAGTGAGCAGACTACAGTTGGAATATAGCAGCCGTCGCGGAAAGAAGAACCGGACGTGTGTGTAATTGTGTAATTGGGAGTGTGTGATACAGTGATACATAGCTCCCCTACTGTAAACGTGTAGACTACTGAAGACAGAGTGAGTTTATTTGCGAATAGGGTTATAAATCGTGAAACCCCGCAAACAGTGTAATAGTGTAAACAGATTGTTGCGATTAGGGTTATAAAGTGTGAAACCCCGCAACTGTGTGATAATTAATTGTAGCCGTTACTTGTAGGTTGTTGAATAAACCAATTAACATTCTCAACGGCGTCTTCAGTAACTAAAACACGTTACACTGGTGTCAGAAGTGGGATTTGGACTTACACACGTGACCAACAAGATTCGAACTCGAAACACGTTACAATATGGATGTACACTAAAGTAACTGATATGTTGATATGCAGGACATTATATTGTGCTTCTGCATAAACATTTTCTGGATGAGAATATGATGTTATGATATGAGAATGTTAGTCGTGGCACTTTCAAGCTCTCTAAAACACTTTAAAACATTCAAAGAATAAGAATAAGAAACAAAGTGCGAACAAAAATGTGGAATTCGGAAGCCTTGTATTTATTACATTAGAACCTCAAGCACAACATACATTTAAGTACACACATATATATATTCTTCATTTAGTTATTCACGTACACGTTATCCATTTTTATGCACACACACACACACATATATATATATGTATATTCAGATTGTTAATTGGTTTATTTAACAACCTACAAATCGTAACTACAAATACTTACGGGTTTACACACTTTACAACCCTACACAATAATCTCTTCACACGGATGTAACGGACGGAGAATAGTCGATGCAAGAGGAGTAGCCGGACAAGAAAGAAGACGACGTTACAAAAACAGCCTGCAAATAAAAGGAACGGTGATGTACCGTTAGGCTATTCGGGACGAACAGCCTTAAGGAGGGAGCAGTGTGACGTATTTGCTCGTTCATACAATTGTCTTGCAAGAAAATTTTCTTCCTCTTCAGCAGACATTTCGAAATGTGCATAGCTCATCAAGACCTTAACATGCAATGTTCTTTCCAGCAATCTTTCATACAGTGCTCTGACTTTATCAGTTTCACTCAACCCTACTTCAAAGTCAATATATGCTTTCCACAATAACTCAGGCATGTTCAAGCGACGCTGTTAACTGCAAGTTCATAAATGGCTCTTGCTCGATCTGTGTCTCCCAGCAACGTCTCCAAGTCAGCAAACCTCATCCATGTGACACAGTTTTCTGGCCCAAATTCTAGAAACTTCTGATACAGGATGCGACACCGATCAAATTCTCGATGTTGAATTTCTAGGTCTATGTATCCTCTAAACAGCTTGTCTTTCGGGCACATCCCAAGAGCCATACCCAGGCTCTTCCTTGTAGCAGTCAGGTTCTTGTCCCTGATCTCAAAGTGGGCATAGAGCAGCCATATATTCGAGAAAGTAAAGTGCTTGTGTGGAAGTAATTCAAGGCAATATTTGTACAACTGCCGAGTTCTCTCCACATCCTCTGCTTTCAACTCTTCAAAGAGAGCATATTTGATCCAAAGGTAGATGTAGCGGCCCCAGAATGATTTCTCTTTGGTGGGAGGAACGTTAGCAATAGCTCTTTCATACGTCTCACGGATTACTTTCAGATCACCCTCACTTTCCACCAGACGAAGATTGTCAAACCAAGCATCATAATTATTTGGGTTTGCTTTGACTTCCTCTTCATACTGAAATTTCCTTTTGCTAACTATAACATCTTCCATCCCTGTTCGATCACCGTATTTCTTTTCATGGATAGTGTAGGCTTCGTACAATTCCCGTGTCCGATCCTTTGGAATATGCTATAATTCATACGTATAGATTACCCTTGCACAATCATGCTCTCTTTGCCCTTCTTCGAACTTTGGAAATGCTAGAAACAGCTTCTCATCCATTAACTCATCTCCAAAGGATTCAACTGCTCGTTCAAACACACCCCATGCGCCTGAGATGAATCCACGCTGTTCTTCAAACCTTGCAAATTTAATACAATTTCGAATATCTGAATGAACAGACACAAACTTCTCATAAATTCTTCTTGTTCTATCAGTCTCTTTTTAACGTGATACAGATTTTATGTACGTTAGCCAGGCCTGTTCATCAGGTCCCCACTCCATCCATCGATCAAACACTTGACGAGCACTATGCTTGTAATCAGCAAGTTCATCTGGATCAGAGATTTTTTGTTTTGGAGGAGGTGGCAAGATTTCAAGATCTCGTTCTTTGGCTTCTCTCAGAAGTTGTTTAGCAGTGATCTGGACTTCTGCTGGAGCTTTGTTTTTTACCTGTGTCACTTTGGGCATTTTCTGAGGTTTCGTCTCCATTCTGGAAGTGAAATAAGAAATTAAACGACCACAATTATTTAAATCAAAAAAATCAAGTAACTTTTCATAACAATCACTTCATTCAGAATTAAACTCTTGACGAACACAGCGGTAACTAAGATACTGTTATAAATCGTTACAACTGAGCTCGGTGACTACTACAATTCAACTGTCTTTGGCGAATGCTACATTTTAACTAACTCCTTAGTCCAAGTCCAAGTCCGAGTCACATTGCGACTGACGGTCAGTCAGTAAGTCTTCGTGTCGAACCCCATGACGAGATATTTATTACTTTAACAGTTACGGTCTTGTTTTGTGGGGCGCCCTCTCTGACAAGACGACGGGTCTGCCTTTTGTATGTGTTGCTGGCCCTTGCCAGTGCAGTCTTTCTAGGGTCTGAGTCCCTTGGGACTTGGGACCATATTTTACTGTCTCAGATTTGAGACTTCCCTTTTCGTCGCCTCTTACGACTCGCAGGATCACGGTGGAGGTATTCGACCCCGCCTCCACACGAGGTTGTCTAACTCCTTAGGCAGTGTGGTTCTCTTATAAACCCTCAGCCAGACAACTGGAAAACGCCTCGCTTCCTCATAGCCTAGTCGCCGTGTTTACAGGTGTTGCTGGGCAACGCTGTCGAGAGTTCTTTACTGCTGCATAGCAAACGCGGCATCCCCCGCTAGGTCACTGTTGTCACCTGCTACGTTACTGAGGGGGAGGGGCGGAGCGCTGACCGGCCCGTCACCGTAGCAGCGGCAGCGCTGTTACGCCACCGCTGGCTGGGGGAGGGGGCGTTCTGCATACCGCAAATACGCCACAATATATACACTCTTCATTTAGTTACTCACGTACACTTTATCCATTTTTATGCGCATATACAGGGTGATTCACGAAGTTTTACCTCCACTTAGGTAGGGCATTCCTAAGGTAATTTGGAACAAAAAATTTTAATATGCTAATGGTATCCAACTCATAATTAAAGAGAGAGAGTAATTTGAAAACTGTCGAAAAATCTATTTTCTTCGAATTTCAGTCAAAACAAATTAGAAATACAATAAAAACACATTTTAAATCGTTAATGTTTTCGGAAAGAAGCATTCTAAAACCGTTTTTTTTAATTTCTCAATTCTTCATTGTGCAACATTTTTCATCGATTTTATGTTACAAAATTACGAGTACATTATTTTCAGCATCCCATTCTGTAAACATATCACACCCTTCTATCAATGGTTCCTTTAAACTGTAGTGTTTAGAAGACGACTGGATTTACATAAGTTTTTCAAACAAGTCTCCCTGCACGTCAACACAACGAGTAGCACGCGTTAGAACCGCGCTCGTAGCATTTCGCAGTTCCACACGTTTGTTCCTTATTGTCATCGCCGCGTCCAGAATACGTTCAAGCAACGTTTAATTGTTTGTACCTGTACTTGGTACACGATGTCCTTCATCCAGCCCCAAATGCAATAATCTAACGGCGTTAGATCTGGCGACCTGTGACGCCAGCCGTTACGGCCTCTGCGACCAATCCACCGCTGTGGGAAATGCCGATCCAAGTGAGCTGCTAATGCGCGGGAGAAGTGAGGAGGCGCCCCATTATGCTGAAAGTACATCCGGTGTCTTGTTGCCAGAGGAACATCTTCAAGTAACTGTGGTAATTTTTCTTCTAAGAAGTGGAGGTAAATCTCACCAGTTAAGCGGCCAGGAAAAATGAATGGCCCGATTAGCTGATCATACAGAACACCACACCAGACATTGACACTGAATCGGTGTTGAAAATTCGATCTATCGTGGCACGGGGATTATTGTCTGTCCAAACATGTAAGTTGTGACTATTGACCCTGTCCCGTGTAAACTGTGCCTCATCGCAGAACATCATCAAGCGGTACAACTCCCGATTTCCTTTTAACCAGTTGCAGAACTGCAGACGAAGAGCACGGTCTCCTGGTTGTACGAGTAGGTGTTATACTTGCTGTAAATGATAAGGATGCAGCCCGTTCTCATGAAGAGTCCTCCACGCCATGGACTGAGAAACACCGAACCGCAGAGCTATACGTCTTGTACCGGCACGCGGACTGCGCTCTACAGCATCGAGAATGGTTTCTACTTCGCACAATTCATGTTGAGGATTTCGTTCGCATTGTATACGAACGCTGGGAAGAGAACCAGTTTGTCTTAATGTGTTGAATGTACTGCTAATGGATTTAGGATTCGGAATCCTGCGATTACGATAACGCCGGTGATATTCGGCAGCAGCGGCTCTCGCATTTCCATCACATACACCCAAAACAAACTCCATATCGGCGTATTCCTCAGTGGAAAATGTGTACGGCATCTTAACTTCACAAAGTCACCAACACAACGCCCTGTTCACTACTGGATCGCTCTGCCTAGGATCATGAAACATTCCAGTCGGTCTGCCTTATCTGCCGACACAGCTGACTGGAACGCAAGGTCGCCAAGGAGGAAAGTAGAGCGCTGCATTCACAATGATGCGTTTAGAAAATCTATTGTTACGATGTAACTACTGAAAATTTACCACAAGTTTATAAGGAAATTTTGCAGGACATAACCATAGGAATATGTACCATAAGTCGGGGTAAAACTTCGTGAATCAATCTGTATATACAGAGTGTTCCAGGAGGAATGTGCCAAACTTCGGGAGGGTGTTCCTTATGCTAAAGTATGCCGATATAACCCAAAGCACCTATGTCCAAAGTTGAACGGTTTCGGAGATAATGGCCAGAGAAGTGTGAAACTTTGGCAGGTGTTACGCACTTGTTGATTACCAAATATATAATAAAACTGGCAGGAACATGTGGTTTCTGTAATGTTAATAATGTAAGTAACATCAAACTAACTTGTAAGTGACATGAAGCCATTAAATTGAACTACAAAGAAACTCGCACGCCATGTCATAGTTGTCCTTAGGGTTCCAAGCATTACACATGACACATGACTGGCAAACGCTGACGTAACATCGCTGACTGCGCATACTAGTATAAACAGACTACATAACTGTATTAAACGTACATTCACGGAAAATCTCTTTTGGAATTTCATTTCCATTATCTCATGTGGATTATTATGGGACCACATATGCACATTTGTAAATTATTTACACCGTCCCGGGTAAAAGACGCCTCATCACTGAATAAAATGACACTTAACAGTTTGGGATGAGCTTTTATCCAGTGGCACAAATCCATACGCTGTGCATGGTCGCCTGGTTCC
>NW_019722440.1:9607-12211 GCF_002891405.2 Cryptotermes secundus | reverse complement strand
GTGTAATCTTGGGCTTCAGCGTCAGCTCCTGCACCAAGACGACCCCCTGACTCTCAGTGGCCAAAGTGAGAGTTTTTAGTGACAAGTACGCGGCGGCGGCGGGACCTGCCACCTCCCACCGGCGCCGGGTAAAGACGTTACACCAGCCTAGGGAGCACCAGACTTAGACCTGACTTGTGCGCCGGTAACATCCACGATACGCCAGCGCCGGCATCCAGCGAGGAACTTCGGGATACAACAGTGCATTGCCACCGCAAAATCCACACACAAAATGCATATCACAATATTTCACGTGTGAAAACACAAAAGGAATTTCAGCAACTCCGCACAACTAATTACCAACCATTCACGACGCAGCCGCAACGTACTCTGTACGTAGCACATGAGCTTACGGCTAGTGTGAATCACGACACTCAAGGACAAACATAGATAAGATGTCTCAGCTGACAGGTTCAGTGCGTGGACCCGCCAGAAGACCACACTTTTCTCGGGCCATTATCTCCGTAACCGTTCAACTTTGGACATAGGTGTTTTGGGTTATATCGGCATACTTTAACATAAGGAACACCCTCCCGAAGTTTGGCACATTCCTCCTGGGACACTCTGTATATATATTCTTCATTTAGTTACTCACGTACACTTTATCCATGTTTATGCGTGTAAGGTGTATAATGTTGGGTAACTGTGTAGCGTTTGTACAGAGCGCTCTGTATCAAATGCTCCAACCATCATTTCCAAGACAACGTTTCGGTCAACACCGTCTGGAAGCCGGAATAGCGACGAACAAGCAGAAGTACATTTGCTAGGCAACAGATCGCTGAAGCTCATTCTCATTTCAACACAGTTTCAACAAAAGGTTCCGTGGATACGATGAATCTTGGGATCACCAGGTTTTTCCGCTATAATGGACAAGGAGATGAGTAGTTTTTGTCGCTCCTCCCGAACTTATACAATACAGTTCATTCATGAATTGAATTCAGTCAGTGGTAACAGAATTTATAAGGCAGTTCATTAGTTCAATATTCTACTGTGATGTGTTAACCAAGTAAGATCAGTTACCGAGCAACGACTAGCAAGCAGACATTGAATACTTTATTTTGTGTGCTATAGTTACAGCAATTTATAGTGTGTTACAATTCAACAGATAAATATTCATGTGCTTCTTTATATTCACACTGTCATTCGACATTTATCTTTGTTCATTTTATTACATTATTACAATAACCTTCTAACCACTTTCTTTTCCTGTTCTCTTTCATATATGCATCACGACTATTACCAGCGGACATATTATTAGTGCGTGACGTCATACGCTGGCAGCTTGTATATAGTATTGTGACATCCACTGAAGAGTGGAATTAATTTAGCTGCATGTGTTACAAGCAAGTGATCATAACTCCAAACCGTAAGCGATGTTCCAAAAACGGACTGCATTTTTGGGGAAATTGTAATTATTAATGCATTTCACTCGCAATATGTCTTGATCCACCTATGTGCTTCGCTGTGCACATTTCCAAGGTAACGAAGTCAACAATGGAAATTGGCTTACTTAGTAGCTAAGGTAGCAATAATTGGAAATTGTTATTCTTTCTGTTTCTTAAGGAAACATTGTCACATTTTTTGCTACTTAGGACGTCATTCCATTTGGACCATAGTATAATAATTTTACAAGGTCACAACAAAAATATTAGTTCAGAAATAAATGAAAAATGAAGTGATGTATTAGTGCTGATAAACATAAATAAAGAATACATGTGTATCACTGTAGAACCTTTACTTAAAAACCACAAAAGGCGATCTACGTGGTAGAGTCATTAAGTTCGTGGAATGTGGTTTTATCGCATCATGAAGAAAGCAGTCTTCTGGGATTTGGCACCGTGTATAAGTGGTGTTAACCTACTTATACACGGTGCCAAATCCCAGAAGACTGCTTTCTTCATAGTCACCGCCGTGAAAGCCTCAAATCTTACATTATCGCATCATGTTACAAGGTATTCACATACACTTACACAGATCCACATCGGGCCTCAAAATTGTTGCCGTTGGCCACTATGCAAGTCTGCCAACGTTGATATAGCTGCCGAAAACATTGCTGAAACATAATGGCAGGAAATTCCCGTACGGCGTCTCTTGTGGCAATGACCACCTCGGATGACTGAAACCTACGACCACGTAGCTTTGCTTTCAAGCGGTGAAAGTGAAAGAAATCGAGGGTGCGAGAGCGGGTGAGTACGGAGGGTGTGGCAAATCGGCGACCTGTTGCCTTGCCAGTTCCTCTTGGACTAGAATAGAGCGATGTGCAGGGGCGTTGTCGTGTAACAACAGCCAATTGTTCCTACGCCAAACGTTTCGCTACGGGATTTTCCGAGTTTCTGGCAGAACTTGATGTTTGCCCCTTGTTCAAACTGCCATATTTTCGATTTCCACCACTTGCATTTAATTGCGGTTCACAATAGAGGTCGTAGTTATACTTACTCTGTTTGCACACAACTGCCTCTTGCTGTGACGAGAAATGAACCGACAGGGTATCATGTCGGGCCTCAACCTATCCTCTGTTATGCACTGCAACGACGCTTTGCGGGCATTCCACAAATTTATTGACTG
>NW_019722440.1:9034-9584 GCF_002891405.2 Cryptotermes secundus | reverse complement strand
GCAGGAGGTGATTTCCTAGGTCTTTGTGTTCAAAAAAATTCATATAAACATGTTTTCGATTTTGGACGGTTACGGAGTTATGACCGTTTTTTCAATCCTGTATACGCCCTCGTGTGAACCGCGTTTATCATCTGGCAGGTCGCTATTTTTAGCCAGCTACAGACAGAGCGTTCTCGTTATCTAGACACTTGAGAGGTACCTAAGGCGTGGTGGGTTTATATGTAAGGCCACGGCTAGTGTGGTGTTCAGAACAGTTCTCATCTCGGTGCGTCTGTTACGTTCACGATGCCATTTATATTTTCATTTGAGGACTATGCAGATATGATTTATGTGTACGGGTTTTGTGACGGTAACTCAGTTCTTGCCGTAGCTGAATATCAGCAACAGTTTCCGAATCGTAGAATATCGAACCGGAGAGTGTTTACTGGAGTTTACGAGGCATTGCGAGATAGCGGTAGACTTCCCGGTGTTCGTATTGCAGCCGAGCGTGGTGTTAATGAAGGCGTCAATGAAGAAGGGATTGTTCGTATCGTACACCGCAGTCCACGTA
>NW_019722440.1:5015-8166 GCF_002891405.2 Cryptotermes secundus | reverse complement strand
TTCTATTCTGAGTTTAAAACGGTCATAACTCCGTAACCGTCCAAAATCGGACACATGTTTATATGAACTTTTTTATCACAAAGATCTAGGAAATCACCTCCTGCAGTTATGCACTAAAGTCGTAAAACAACCTGTATATTCATCGACAGAAGTCTCAGGAATTGTACTTGTTTTTGAACAAAATGAGGCAGGTTTGAAGAAACTATCAATTTTTGTCTGGTTTCCGAAAACCATGCTTTTTTAAAGTATTTACTTATGAAGAAAATTATTCATATGTCGATCGGGATTATTCGATATCCGAGTTGACTATAACAGGAATAACTAGGTGCACGTGGCTTTCAAAATTCCCTACGTATATGATTATATAAGTAAATTATACAGGACAAGACAGAAGTAGTCCCAAATCATGTAAATCCAGATGTTCGTGGCACTGGGCAAGCGGAAGCAAGTCATAGGAAATATAGGAGGATTAAACTTGGTGACGGTCAGCAGTTGCATACTGTCGCGTATCGGGCGTATATCGCGACAAATAACTCCTCGACGTATTTGATGTAGCGAATTTTATTTNGTGGGTGTGGGCGGGCTCATGGCGTCTCATCGCTGTTTATGCGGTAATATTACGATACTCCAGTGGCCTAGTGAGGCAAGCTTCTTGCTAGTGCGGTTACGCACAAATGCTGATCATCACATTCTTAACCTAGTTGTCTGTCCAGGTGTTGACAGATTACTGTAATAACTGTGAAACGCTTTTCGCAAGTCTCGAACATTTTGGGTAATGCCTTACAATTTCCCATCTCAAATTTGAGCCTCTACATTACTTATGAAGAAAATTATTCATATGTCGATCGGGATTATTCTATATCCGAGTTGACTATAACAGGAATAACTAGGTGCACGTGGCTTTCAAAATTCCCTACGTGTATGAATATGTAAGTAAATTATACAGGACAAGACAGAAGTAGTCCCAAATCATGTAAATCCAGATGTTCGTGGCACTGGGCAAGCGGAAGCAAGTCATAGGAAATATAGGAGGCTTAAACTTGGTGGCGGTCAGCAGTTGCATACGTTAAGGCGTAACCCGCTGCACTAGCCTCCACTGACAGGAAACTTCCTTATGATTGTTACTTAGTACGAGTATAGTGCAGTGACAAAGGGTGCACAGAGCCCAGTATACGTGTAGTATATAGCGCATGGTTCTTTTACAGTTCTGTTAAATCAAATGCACCTTAATAATTTTTGTAGATTATTCAGCACTTGTATTTTTTTTAATAATACCCTTAACATCGTCTCAATCCTCGAAATTTATTTATTGAAGGCGTACCTCCAGATTTTTATAACGTACAAATCTGAGAATAATTGAACACTCAATGCCTTCAGTTTAAATCTTACATTTCAAACTCTGTCATTACAGAAAATATATTCGCGCCGAAAATTTAATTCTAAATTGTATGTAATGTCTCTCGGAAATGTATTCGAATATAATTTTCTGCCGAGAAATGTTAATTTCGTTTTCTTTATAGCTTTTTTTTTCGGGATCTTACTGTGAGTGTTTTTGCTCTTATAAGATTTATTTTGGATGAAGATTTCTGTCTCTTGCGACATGACGCCGTGAAGAGCATTTTTTTTATTTACATAAAATTAGCAATCAGAATTGCATTTAATTCTATAAGCTAATTAGCTGTAGTATTCCCAGTTACGTGGAGAGGGTTTATCCAGCGATAAGTCATCTTTACCCCACTCTCAGGTCGGCTGGCCAGTTCCTTTTTAGTCTTCGTTCATTGTGAGGTTCCAGTAACGGTTGCATTAGTACGTTCTCATGTCCTTATATTTTGTTGAGGTATCTTGTGCTTTTTCATATTATGACTTCCTTTACTAGCGGCACTTTCAGGTATTCATGGAGTGTTATATTGGAAACATAGCATGGGGCGTTAGTAATCATACGTAGTATCTTTGACTAACATCTCTGGATTATGGAAATATTGGTTTTGCTAGTACATCCCCATATTTCCACTCCATATACCCAAATTGGTGTTATTATGGTTTTGCAAAGTAAGATTTTGTTGTCTAATGAGAGCTTGGAATTTCTTCCAATTAACCAATGCATATCCTTGATTTTTAAATCAGTCTGTTTGCGTTTTTTAATAATGTGTTCCTTCCAGGTTAGATGGTTGTCTAGATGAATACCCAAGTATTTTGTGCTGGGTGATTCAGGTATTTATATGTTATTAAAGAAAACTTCAAGACATTGTTCTCTCTTTAGACTGAAGTTTACTTGCACTGACTTGGTTTCGTTGATTTTTATTTCCCATGTAATTGCCCACTCTTGTGTTTGATTTAGATAATTTGCTGGATCTGTATTGGCTGAGAGGATCACGGTATCATCCACACATGTGCCCATTATTGTGTTGGCATTGACTGGTAGGTCTACTGTATACAGTAAATAAAGTAGTGGGCCTAAGATACTGCCTTGTGGTACACCTTGTTTTATTGCAAAATTGTTAGATATGCTATCATTGATTCTCGTTCTGAACTCTCTGTCATTTATATAGGATTTTAGTAAGTGGAAGTAAGTGATGGGCAGATATTTTTGATTTTGTACAGTAGTCCTGGATACCATACCTTATCAAAAGCTTGACTTGCATCGAGGAACACCGATGTGAAATATTCTTTATTTTCTATTGCTTTGTGTAATTTGTGTGTTATTCTATGTATCTGCTGTACAGTGGAGTGGTTTTCTCTAAAACCAAATTGATGTGATGGTATCCATTCTTCTGTATGTGTGTCAGACCTCATTTTTTATGAGCTGCTTTCGAGGAGCTTAGATACGAGTATGATGGGTAATAAACTTATAGGACGATAGGATGACACACTATTAGAATTTTTGCCTGGTTTGAGGATCAGGATTATTTCTGCTGTTTTTAGCTGATTTGGCCAGCATTTATAGCATTAAATAGCATTAAATATATATGTGAGAAGTAGTAACCCTTCTCTTGACATTTCGTTTAACATTATGGGAATCACTTCGTCAATGCCAGGTGCTTTTCTTTAATTTAGGAGTGCTATTTCGTTTTGCACTTCCTTAATTGTAAAAACTTTTATTTCTGGTATAATTCTGATATTTTCAGTTATTTTTCTTTCTATTTCTTTATCA
>NW_019722440.1:0-3822 GCF_002891405.2 Cryptotermes secundus | reverse complement strand
CTTAAGGTGTTCTTGCTATTGTAATCTCCGCCTGCTTCAAATTTGTGTCCCAGCGTTTGAAAGAAATCATTAAAGTTCTCTTTTTTGAGGGTGTGTTTTTGTGGACAGTAAACTGCAGCAACAGTTAGCTCGTATTGGGTCATCTTTACTTTTATCACTGTGGCCTGTAGGTGACTTTAATTTGTACTTTGGGAACTCATAATGGTTAATAGCTCTTTTTATTAATATAGCAGTTCCTCCATGTGCTGTAGTGTCGGGATGATTAGTAGAATATGTTAAATACTTTGGTATATTGAAGTAGGATCTATCAGTGAAATGAGTTTCACTTATCAGCATTATGTCTATGAAGTTGCGTTGAAGGAATATCTCTAGTTCATTTTTTTTTGCTGCAGAAGGCCGTTGGCTTTCCATAGTGCTATTCTGAGGAATTTAATGGATATTAGATATTAACGCTGATAGCATGTTTAATATCCTGCTGTTTTGTTGAGTGAGTTTTTGGAACATTGCGTTAAATTCTTCAAGAAATTTGATTAACAAATTAGTTAGTGTTAGTGTTAGTTATTAGTGTTATTGTTAGTGTTATTTGGTTGTTTCAATAAAGTTTGATAATATTCACATCCTTATGTAGTTAGCCGGATGTGCACCTCCACAGAATACACATTTTGCAGGCGTGTTTTTAACTTTTTTGCAGCTCTGTGTGCTGTGCGACCCACCACATTTTACACATACTTACGGTTTGTTACAGTATGATCTTATATGACCATATTGTTTGCATCGCATGCACTGTGGGATTTCTTTTGCCTTTCTTGGAGGTTGTATTACAATTGTTTGGTTTTGTAGTCTTGCTAGTTTGTAGATTTCTTTGTTGTTAGTGGCAGCATCTAAATCAACAATATATATTGTGACGTGTCGCGCTAGTGGTTCTTTGGTTATCCGGCTTCTTGCATTTCTGATGTTTCTGACCTTGTGTCCTTCTTTATTGAGTTCTTGTTCAATTTATTGTAGGTTAGTTGAAAAATGTAGACGTTTAATAACTATCCTGAAGGCACGATTTTCCTTCAGTTTGTATCTATGATGTATAATACAAGGATACTATAAATGATTCATTCGTTTTTAAAGCGCTATATTTCCCAAAATAATATACATACATACATACATGATTTATGCATAAAAATAACCGAAAACTTACTAAGTCTTCTTTAGTCTCTACACATGTTCTATTTGTGGCCCTTGTATCACATGACACACGTCCAAGCAGTAGTCGATCTCGTTCCACACATTTTGTGGCATCATCCTGTCAATGGTCATCACTGCAGCATCCATGCGTTCCCTCAGCTCTACTATTGTTCTTGGCAGTGGGGGTACGTAAACACGATCCTTAATGCACACCCAAAGGAAGAAGTCACAAGGCGTTAGATCAGGTGATCTGGGGGGCCCAAGTGAACAGAGCTTCGTCATCCTGACCAACACGCCAAATTCAGCAATGCCGAAGTTCATTATTTAGGTAGCGACGAACTTTGCCGATACCACCGCAAAATGTTTTGTTTACATGGAAGTTCTTTTCCGTACTCTCTTTTGAATGCGAGTTTCACTGCTATAAAAGAAGAAACATCTCGCTATTTCAACAAACAAAAACTCTTTTCTTGCTTTGTCACCATTTTGTAAAGGCGCTGAAATCCTGCTGCAAACTGGTGCCCATAGTACAAACTTCATGAGTTTATGATTCTTTTTATATATCAATTACATTTGTACGTGTAATACTTTGGAAAATATATCGTTTTAAAAATCAATGAATCATTTATAGTTTTCTGTATTCTTTTCACGCATATATCATACAAGTTTACGATAAGTGTCCGGAGTATGACAGTTAATTTTTATAGTGTTGTCTACTAAGGTTTTGGTAGTGTACTGTTCTATTTCAACTATGCTGCACAGGTTATGTACCGTGTCTTGGTAGTTTGTTACCCCATATACAAATATTGGAGGTGGTTTCTGGATTTTATTCTCTATTATTTTCGTAGTGGTGTTTTCGTCATCTTCTACATTTAGTTAACTATATCTGTTTGTTAAGGTTATGATTTGACTGACAGGTTGATTTACTTTCCTTCTTTTTGTGTTTTTCACTTTTTTCCATGTGTTTCCGTTTGAATCCTGGATGGTAGCATCTTCTTCACTAGTTGATGACATCCTATGATAGTACTGTTTACTTTTTGTTGTTGTCTGTTTGGATGGTTGGGTCGGTCGTCTCAGGAACCGTTGCTGTTGTTAATATCTGTTGTCATCACTCGTGCCAGGCTGGCTCATTCATTGATCGTTGCAATACTGCTGCATTTTCGCGTTATCAATTTGACTATTAGATAACGTTTACAGCGGTCGCCTCACTATAAACACGTGCCAAAGCACCAAATTTAGACTGCCTGCCAGACAGAAATTTGACAATCACTTACTAGCTGGCTCAGCGCCGCGAGCACCCTATGGATCCATAACCAGTACTGTACTTCCGATCTCGCATTATTTTCCAAGCAAGGCTCAGAGGAGTAGAAGTGAGGGGAGAGGGCAACACCACGTGACCCAGTCCCGCATGGGGAGGGGATGGGGGATAAGTTTAAAAACCTCGATCAAGGGGCTGGAAGCCAATGACGTCTTACCGGAGCCAAAGCCAATGCATAGATCAGTAAAACTAACCACACTAATCAATGCCTTAATCAGACTAAAGCACGTATCAGCATCTTGGAAAGTGTCAGAAATAATTATGATACCAAAACCTGGAAAAAACCACACTGAAGTAGAATCTTATCGGCCAATTGCACTGTTACCGATTTGTCGAAGCTGTTTGAAAAACTGATCCTGAAACGTCTCAAACCAATCATCGAAATATATCAACTTGTCCTATCACACCAGTTTGGGTTTCGCAGTAAGCACTCACCTATTGACCAAGTGCACAGAATAACCGATGTGATAAAAAAGTATGCTAGACAATGTTTCTGGACATAGCACAAACATTTGATCGAGTATGGCACGACGACCTGATGCATAAACTAAAATCGATTCTTCCTGATTCGTACTATCAACTTCTCAAATCTTACCTAAAGGAGCGAAAATTTCGCGTCAAACACGAAGATACGTATTCAGAATTAAAAGAAATCTGAGCCGGTGTACCCCAGGGAAGCGTTCTGGGACCGGTCCTCTATTTACTTTATATCAATGACGTACCACAAAAGCCGAACTGCACGATCGCCACATTTGCGGACGACACCGCAGCGATGGCGACAGGAAACACAATCGAGGAATCAACAACAAAACTGCAACGAGCAGCTGATAATATCGCCACATGGACACGTAAATGGCGTATCAAGCTCAATGAAACCAAATCTACGTACATCAGCTTCACCAACCAAAAGATTAATCAGCGATCAATCTCACTAAATGGAGTAAGAATAGCACCTGCCGACACAGCAAAGTACCTCGGAATGACACTTGACGCCAAACTCCGATGGAAGGAGCATATGAAGAGAAGCAAGAGGAACTGCAAACAAAATTTCGAAAAATGAATTCTCTGATCGGAGGTTGATCGGAACTGTCAATGTTCAACAAGCTGCTCCTATATAAACAAATGCTGCGACCGTCTGGACATATGGCGTCCAACGTCTGAAGGCTTATTTGCGAGCAATAGTCCAGAAGTCCTTAATACAGAATGAAGGTTAGAAAGCCGCTGTCTTTGAGGGATCGAGTAAAAAACACGGCTTACAGGAGACTAAGATTTTTATTCGTAATGAAAGGTCGCAGGCAGGATTTCTGCTCTTATCCAGATTGATATTACGA
>NW_019722439.1:711227-732449 GCF_002891405.2 Cryptotermes secundus | reverse complement strand
CTGTTAGTATTGTACTGTGTGTCTGTATTCTAGCATGATCTGACTTGCCACTGCGTAATGAACCTTCTCGTTCCATAAATAAGTGAAATCCTTGACAAGCTGAATAAGTATTAGCTTCTCGTGGATAAGTCTATTGTATGGGGTTAGGTATAATAGCGAAAATGTAGTCTTGTTTATTCTCGAAATTATGTCTGTTTCAGGGTACGGAGGATCTAGAAGTATTTCCCCCCAACGTGACAAAACCTTACCGGGAATCGAAACCCTGTCATAACAGGTGGAAGAAACCTCGCCCGAGGAAGAAGCCGGGTGATGTTGACGAGCCCTCCAGTCGCGACAGGGGCTCCCTGGACCAAAAATACAGTATCGTCAGCGTTCGTGAATCGTCTAGGCTAAGCAACGGCGCATGGAACGCGCCATGTTCTTTCGTCTTCATAGCTTATATAGTATCTGTTGTCAGATGAATGATTTCCTACTTACCCAAAATCCTGACCTTAAAAATATCTATTAGATGAGCCATTGACAATTGTACCAAAGAGATATTATGATATTTATTGATGATATGAAGACATTAATCTTACTGCCCTCAGGGATGTGAAACTGTGGTCACATCCAGAAAAAGGCGTAATCTTAATACTCAACGCTGTGAGAACTTCACATCACAGGATATAAAATAAGTCGCGTAGAAGTGATTAAGTGTAAGAGTGAAATAAGAAGTGGAGTTACACACGAAGATGTTTTACTTAGGATATTATGCATTTTGACACATAGTGACTGTACCTTTTACGCCATTCTCTTCTGTGTACATTTGTATTGGTTTTCATATCTGTAACATCTCTTCGCAGCTTCTGGACATGTTTGTTAACATTGGTCTGCCAAGAAATCTTTGCAGTCAGTTAGTAGTAAGAGACGTCAGGTGGCCGCTCCATAGCTCAAGCGGTTAGTCGTTGACTTGTCACCGCGGCAGCCCGGGTTCGATCTGGTCAAGTGGGATTTGTGGTGGACAAAGTGGCTCTGGGGCGGGTTTTCTCCAAGTACTTCGGTTTCCCCTGCCAATCTTCATTCCACCAAATTCTCCGTCATCATAATCACCTGGGAGAGGCTACAATAGGCCAATCAGTGGCCGCCGTGCTGAGTTGACCCAGTTGGACTCCACCCCCCACCAAGCGAATTAAAAAAAAGAGACGTCAGGGTAATATTCTAGCATTTTGCTAGAGGAGTTAAGGTGAGACAGGGCACGTTGGAAAATGTAAGTACACTGTAAGAATTGTGGCACTTTGATCACACGTTTGCTTATCATCTTGAGGAGTTTAAGACGTACGAAGAAAGTGTGCTAGTCATAAATCTCGTGATTCACTATTTCTTTACACATGCTATTATAGATATTTTTCACTCCAATAAATGTTTAGAGCTATAAGCTGGAAGTGTGTCTAGAACCGCGTGTAGAGGGCCTGTAATTTCTGTCAGATTACAAATAAATTACGATGTAATCTGGTAAAAATCTCTAATCCGGAATTTCATGGAAATCCATTCATCATTTTCCCGAATATCTGTTGCGACAACGCGAACGAACATAAAATTATTACAAAACTAATAGACCCATTTTGTAACTTTTCTTTACTATCGCGCCAAAGAGGTAAATAAAGGTCCGTAATACGAGCCAGTGATTGTAGCATATTCCCCTCCGGCTTATGTCAGCTACACAAAAGCTCACGTCACTGACCGGTGTTATAAACACCAGTGTTTTGTATGAAGGGAATAGGTAGATGAATGAAAAGGTATGGAAGTATTGCTCTGAAGAGGAAATCCTGATATCTAGAGAGAGATGCGGAAGAAGTAGAACCACTGCGAGAAGGAAGCATAGAAGCTGAAGGGAGATTTGGAGGAGAGAGAACTATGGGAGGGGGAAGCGTAAAATTTCGTCGGAGAAGTAGAGGAGGTAGACTCATGTTAAGACGGAAGCGTGAGATCTCGAGGGAGAAGTGGAGGAGGTAGAATCATGTTAAGACGGAAGCGTGAGATCTCGAGGGAGAAGTGGAGGAGGTAGAATCATGTTAAGACGGAAGCGTGAGATCTCGAGGGAGAAGTGGAGGAGGTAGAATCATGTTAAGACGGAAGCGTGAGATCTCGAGGGAGAAGTGGGGGAGATAGAATCATGTTAAGACGGAAGCGTGAGATCTCAAGGGAGGTGTGGAGGAGGTAGAATAATGTTAAGACGGAAGCGTAAAATATGAAGGAAGAAGTGGAGGAGGTAGAATCATGTTAAGACGGAAGCGTGAGATCTCAAGGGAGAAGTGGAGGAGGTAGAATCATGTTAAGACGGAAGCGTGAGATCTCAAGGGAGAAGTGGAGGAGGTAGAATCATGTTAAGACGGAAGCGTGAGATCTCGAGGGAGATGTGGAGGAGGTAGAATCATGTTAAGGCGGAAGCGTAAAATCTCAAGGGAGAAGTGGAGGAGGTAGAATCATGTTAAGACGGAAGCGTGAGATCTCAAGGGAGAAGTGGAGGAGGTAGAATCATGTTAAGACGGAAGAACAACATTTCTAGGGAGATGTGGAGGAGGTAAAACAGTGAGGCTTCCTTCCGTAAGGCATAAAATTTAAGTTCTTTAAAATCCAGCTATGAATTTGAATATTACAACTATATTGTTAAATAATTAATCATTATATTACAAGCACAGAGTTATGTTGCTTACAATTGATTTATTTCGAGGGCTTCCATATGCCCATGCGCTATATTTTAAAGTTAGTCTGCAGTTTTTGTGACGAAGTACAGGCTAATGGCTAGCAGACTATTTTCTTCTCCTGTGTTTCCTTGATTCCAGGTTTGATGTTTATTGTTTTACCCCACTTCCTCTAAGAGCACACTAGTCACTGAATATATCATCAGATTAAAATGCTCTGTATTTTGACTGGAGAAAGCTTTTGTATATTTCTTACGATTTTGATAATAATCTACGGTTATGTCTGTGAAGAGCATTAAACGGTTAATATTTGTATGGGAGGCGTAGTCTGTTTTCTGTGATTTAGGAACTGTGTTTTGAAATAATATTTAGATGAGCTTCACAGTTAAGTTGTAGCCCAGTTCAACCTAAAACTGAAGAGTTTCTGGGATCTTCGCATTATAGGTGTTGAATGGAATGTGGGATTTTTGCTGTAGTGCAAATTGCATATCTCCATGTGTACTAGTCCCCGGTGACATCTGCTTAATTATCATAAGTCGGAAGTCTCTCTGATGTAGTGCCTTGTAGTTCTGAAATATATTCATGTTCGAAAACAAATCGTTTAATAAGGATTAAGTTTCGTTTGATGAATACTGTACTTTCACTTATCAAGTAATCATATGTTTTATGTATTAAAAACGTAGTTATCCAAGTGAATCGAAATTTACACAGACATGCTTTTCTGCTTGGAATTGGAAGTTTTCATGGCGGTGAATGCTGTTAAGGAGCACATACACGTACGAATATGGTTCGGGAGTCCAGCTCGGGGAGCTTGACTCGGGAACCGGGCTCGGATTAATTTTACCACAAACGCATTAGCTGACTCCCAACTTTGCGAACCACACAAGGACGAGCTTGGTTCATTGGAACCCGAGTCGAGCCAGACTCGTACGTGTATGGGTCCCTTTAGGGTCTTCCCCCGAAACGCCGATACGCACCTACTAATTTATATGGGGTCAAATACTGAAAGATCATATGCATAATATACACTACACTGAGAATTTATAATATCATATATGAGAGTATATTAATTTTAATTGTATTCCTTTTGAAACAGAAATCGGTACCATAGTGATTAAGAGATAAACGTCCAAAATTATTTTGTTCTTAAACAGTAAATTTGAACGAAATTATTACATACAGAAACGTCTAATATTCCAAATGAATGGAAAATAATGTTATGAAAATTATGTTAAATACTTGCATTGACTTTATTACATTATTTTATTACAATAATTTTAATTATAATATACTAATCTTGCAATGAATTGTTGGTATGTCTGATGTCTAAAAATATTTTGTGAAATGCCAATATTATGTTGTAAATATCGGTCAAAACTGTAATCTCCAACCGGAAAATTTAGAGACTGCATTTTGCTTTAATATCATCTAAGAAACTGAGACGCAGGCGCGGACATGCTTGTCGGGCTCTTCAGAATCGCATTAGTCTTTACATCTGAATGTTTCTTTCACGAAACACAATTCTTTCCCTCCAGCAAAGTTCTTAACAATAATTTAAAACAAGTAGATGTACAGGTTCTTCTGGAATATATTTGTTATTCCCCTTAAACTTACTCTACAGAGTGGCTGAAACTGAATAACTTAAATTTCCTTTTTAATCTCCTCTGTTCACAATCAGATACTACAATCTTTTAGTCAATTTGCTGTCTTGTGTACAATTAGTTAAGAATTATACACTTCAGTGGCTTGAGTGGGTCACTTCCTCAGATTTTTTGGGTCTTCTGGTCACTTTCGTCAAATTCGTCTGTGGTCGTGTTGATGTAAAAGCGGTTGGAGCGGTTAGCTAATTTGTTGAAGTGGTTGATGCTGTGTTCTCTGATGAATTCTGTGACGTATGGAGTTTTGAGGTCTGTGTGAATGCTGTGGTTAGACACGTACCCCGGTGCGTTTACGATGAGACGAAGAATTTTTTATTGAGTTCGTTGGATGTGATCTATATTTGTTTTGCTGGCGCATCCCCGGAGCTGGGTTCCGTATGTCCATATTGGTTTGATGACTGATTTGTATATTAGCAGCTTGTCAGGGGATAGGTGTGATTTTTTCCTATGAGCCAGTATAGGTGTTTGATTTTATGATCCATTTGTTTTCTTTTCGTGAGGATGTGTTGTTTCCAGTTGAACTTGCTGTCGAAGGTAAGTCCGAGATATTTTGCTTGATCTTTTTGTTGGATGGTAGTGTGGTTTCTTTGAATCGGGGGTCATTTGCCTTTTCGAAGCGTAAACGTTGCAAAAACTTAAATGAGGCGCCAATTATGACAAAAAGATAACATTCATTAAATTTTTAATAAATTTGGTATGGGGATTTGAATCACATTTAGAGACTAATGAAATATGTGAATTCCGTTTTAAGAACCTGGGCGTACGTAATGACAAGAGAACGGAAAGCTGCTCATAAAATTTTCGGTCTTTATGTCACTCACAAGGAAGACGAAACGTAGAAAAAAAAAACAGATTCTGACTGGGACGTTATGACTTCAGATGTTCATATATTGGATACGGAGCCCGTGCAGGTAATATGTAAAGATATTCAACACGAACTCATGCACAGCTAGAGGGATATCATCATCATCATCATCATCATCATCATCTACGTCCTGGGATTAGCTTCTTCAAAATGTATCGATCTAGAACTCAAATCTTTGCTGCTACTTCCTCCTGACTCCTGATGTACCGGATGTTGTCACTCTACCGCTTATCTGACGTCATCACTTACGGAGTTTAGTCAAGGGGTCGTTTAAGAATCTCCACTTTACGAAGGAAAGTAAGCGCTCGTTTCCAAGCGCTACGGTTTTATTGAAGAAGCAAGATTCTATTAGCATTATGCCATTATAGGTTGTGACACCGTGCACTTAGATAAATTGGTACCAGGTATCGCTGTGTCGCATCCCATAAGGCCGTCAATTTAATATTCACCTCCTAAAGAACACCGCGTATCAGTGAAGGATGTCGTGTTCTGGGGTGTGTCGCCGTGTAGATATTCTGTGAACCGACGTTTCAGAAGCAAACCTAAAGATGGAGGTGATATGTTCCTCCGAAACGTCGGTTCAACCAAGAAATACACGGTGCCACATCCCAGAAGACGATATTCTTCCTAGTCACCGCCGTGAAAACCTCAAATCTTACATCGAGTGTCAGTATTTTAAGTTCTATATTGTTAATTATTCTATTAATTAAACTGAGACTCATCGAGTATGTTGGACGTTGATTATCTCGAAAAAGACTTCTTCTCTTTGCGTGTAGTAATGGCACAGTGTTAGTGCTTCATATAATTTGATGTCGTGCTGATAAACTGTGGTACTGTAGTTAAAATTGGATGTTGCGATAGTAACTAATGGAGGGCCAATATTTCACTCGGTAAGAGAAATTAAAATGGACCAACTGTTGTCCAATATGTGACTGTAAAAACGCACTGAATGTATTTATTTTTGTACATTATATATCTTCTCTGTACATATGACTTCTTGTTAGTACTGAACGGTGCTATGTAGTGATGTGATGTAATTTGAGAGAGGAAGTTGTAAATTAATTTGTACTTCTTTTGGCTTGTTTTGGACTTTATCCATCATCTGGTATGTAAAAGATAAAAGACTACGACGTTTCGGAGACTGGATCTGTCTCCGTCTTCAGGTGGGTTGGGGAAGATAAATCTACTCAGTTGGGCCCTTTAGAAAGAGATAGTTTCGATCACTGGACATGCCAGACGATGGATGAAGTCCAAAACAAGCCAAAAGAAGTACAGTATACACCATTCTCAGAATCCTTTCAAGTCTATCCAAATTAATTTGTGTTTCATTTTTAAGAATGAATAAATACAAAGTATGTAGTGAATTATTTTAGCTGTGTTAGACTGATTGTGTCAAAAGGATTTAGTCAAATGATAGAAAGCTGTTTAAATAAATAAATATGGTACTTGTGACCTGTATGTTTGTGTATTTGTGATAATATTAAAATAGGTAGTGGCTGTTTGGTGAACCTACACAGTTTCCTGGCACAATTCATTTCACCGTTCGAGAGGCTATAGACCTTAAGAAATTAGGTATACTCCCCACAGATAGTTAAAAAAATGTACTTAATTGTTAAGTTGCGAAGAATTGTTAATATTAACAGTGGAAGATGTACTTAATTATATGGCCAGTAATGAAATATTGTGTTACGAAATAAGGAATATTACAAATTTTGGCAAACCTTCTCTGATATTTTATCTGTATGCACCTTATATAATGTAACATATACATCTCGAAAGATACGCTTGGTTTTGAAGCTAATTGTTCAAGCTATACTCCATATATTCGTATATGTTATATTACTATATTACGAAAAACTTTCGAACATAGTTTGAAACCCCGAGTGTGTCAGATAGGGGAGGTATATTGGTATCACGGCATTCCAAGTAATATTGGCGGACCTTAAACTGGGGAGGTGGTTCCGTGCAGACGGTTACTGCTGGGTTAGAGTGTATATGTCACCTCAAACACTTTTAAATATGCCCGTATAGTGTGGAGCAATTTACGGTTTTATCTATGAAAAGAGCATTAACTCACCTTTCAGGAAGCATGTGACATCATTTTTAAGCTTCGAAACACAGTGATTAATAAATTTATTGACTCATTTATCGAAGAAGAAACGCAAACTAGGATGTGTCTTCAAACTATCAATGGCACACAACCCTTAAAATCCCGCTCACTGCTACACAAGGGCCCAGCTCTGAAGGCCGGCGACCACAGATCAATACAGAAGGAATGAGAAGGCCCAGCAAAGGTCTCAGCCATTGGAGCCAAAATATGCAGGTCCCCAGCGGAAAATCCAGCGGCAGAGAACAAGGAAATGAAGGAAATATCTCTTACCGGAAGGTTATTCCTATTTTATTGCCCGTCGAGGCAACTAAAGAGAACATAAAAGGGTTCAACACCGAAATCAGAATGCATTGATCAGACAGCTCGATTATATATATTTGCATTGACAACTGCGGAAATACTGAAAACAGGTCCGTGCCATCTTTCATAACAGGACAAACTGTAATCTGCTACAACTGTTTTGTCAAAACTGAAGAGCCTATCAAGTCTACAATTCGAGAAATCTGGATTAGTGTTTTCCTCAAAACATACCGCTCATGACCTCCGGGAATTTGAACCTGGGAGCATGAGCGTCAAGTATATGACGACCGAATCAGGAAACCACCAGCTCTCTCCTTAATTTCCTGTTTATTGTGGACAGTCATCTCCCCAATGAGCCTCCCTAACTTTGCCAATAAAGCCAACGCTTACAATGCCCATACCGGGCAGTTCTTCTCAGGAGGCACCAAATTCGGAAGAACTCAAGTATGTTGCCCTACGTCACATTTCTTTTTTTCCTGAACGTCACGAGCGCTCGACATCATGACGTGGGGCGACTGAAGGGGGGCGGCTGCAGTGAGGCCAGTGCCAGTAATAGGCTCATTTGTTTCGTGGGGTGGGGTGAGACAGCCTCAGGACTGATGAAACGGCCGTGTCATAGCTCAGGCTGTTAGTCGCTGGCTTCCCACCTAGGCGGCCTGGGTTCGAAACCGGGTCAGGTCATGTGGGATTTGTGGTGGACGAAGTGGCATTAAGGGAGACTTTCTCCGGGTACTTCGGTTTCCTCTGCCAATTCTCATTTCACCAACTGCTCCACATTCATCATCTATCACCCGGGGCTGGTACAATAGGCCAAATAGTGGCCGACGTACCAAGTAGACTCGCTCTCACAGAGTCTGATGAATGAATAGGGAACATTTGGTGGAATACGAATTAACAGAGGACATTGAATTATCCAGAGAAATCAGCTGCAGTAATACAGTGTTCATCATAGTCCTCACATGATCACACTTCGGATGGAACCTGGACCGTCTTGTGGGAAGCCGACGAGACTAAACGCGTGAGAGATGTCACGGCCTAATTTTCGGCATGAGACATGAGATAATGCTCTGTCCATGCCGTGTATTCCGTGTGCTCGATGTTGTGATCGATTATTAGTTGGTCACCTGCAAAATAGAGGGAGTGAAGTAATTTGGTGTGCATACGAACACCCTTACTACAAAATTTTCTTTTCAAATTCTGGACTGTGTTTTCTACCCATAGGCCCTTTTGATGTGTGCGAGCGAGGCACGCAATTTATTTCCATAGTCCAGCCGATGTTTGCCGAAATGTTAGACCTAACTACAGGTACGCTATGCCCAATTCATCTATTAGCTTCAAATTAGTATTACTGTGGTCTTCTTGTGATACTGCATATAGTTTGTGCACTGTACTAAAGGCGCGTCCACATTACTCGTGCTCGTCCGGAGACTCGTTTGGCTTTTACTTGCGCCCGTAAATCTTCGTCCACACTACTTCAGTTGCTCGCCAGGCTTCGGCGCGTGAGGAACCGTATATTTACTCGTAGTGTGTATAGGCTGTAATCGTATTTTAATTTTTTGGCTATAGTTTTTAAATTAAAGATTTGCTTGTCTCGTGACTTGTTATATCGTCCACAATACTCGCGAGCATAGCGAGTCACACGAACACGAATAATGTGGACGCGCCTTTATGGAGTCTATGAACCGACCTGTACGTAGCTAAGAGCGTCATTAGCTTCTGAGTAACAAACGAATTCGTTCGAGGTCTCACCGAGAGAGAGAGAGAGACAGTTCTGTAATGGCGGCTGGCAAGCGATGCCACGTGAAAATCTCCATTATTCATATCTTACATACTTTTCTCTTCCTATTCTCTTTGGTGGTTTGCTTCAGTCTTTTTTCCTCATTAATCAACACATGGAGCCCTCCTTTGTTTCTGTAGTTACAGAGTGTCAGTACCATGTTTCACTAAAGGCTATTGAAACAAGCTAAACGACTTCACAGTTTGGTTGCCATAAACCATAATATTGAGCGTAAAAGTGAGCTAAGTGTATTTTTTACGATCATTCTGATGAATTTACGTACCAGAAACATTTATCTCAGTTTCCATTCTGGGTTGCGTATGGAATTCGTAAAGTGATTAATATAATTTGCGTTATAGGCTTCAAGAAAACCTCTTAAATTCACTTAATACTAAAGTATTGTACAGCAAACTATTACAATAAACATTGGGAATTCAGAATTATCTGAAACAAGTGTCATGTAAGATCTGAGGTCATCACTGCGTTGACTGTGAAGAGTGCTGCAGACTGCAGCCACCTGCTGACGCAACTTATTTGTTCGAGGATTTTTTTACCCTGAAGATGTAGGCGATATGTTCCTCCGAAATAGCAGTTCACACAAAATCTACACTACGCCACATCAAAGAAGTGGGAATTCTTCAAGATATGTGATCTCTTTTCTCTTTTATACTTTGCTCAAACAGACGCGATAAGGAGACGTGCAGAAAACCGTAATGGGAGGAAGAAACGAAAGTTTATGTGCTTTGTTTTCATGAAGAAGGCGAATGAATTGCCTGGAATATTTCTTAGGTTTCCTCAGTTGCATAAGGATAATATTAAAAAAAAATCCTGCTGCTTTTCATTAAAATCATATTATGTTCATATATTTTGTCCTGTCAATATTCGTGATTCGTCTCCCGTGCCATAATGCCATTATTGTTTCACGTGTACATGTACAGTTCACTCTAGTAACCAGTACTGGGTTCATTGGCGGTAATGGAGGAAGTGTACGCCACATCCGTGTTGCAACCAACGGCATTAGGCTGGGGCTACACGAGCGCACAAAATGCGTCAGTTGTAACGAACGTCGTGACGTCCGTTGTAGAAATAAACAAGAGAGGCGAATGCTACGCTTTCTTCTGGCTCCATTTCAGACAAAAAAAACTACGCACCGCATTCTGCAACTGTGTGGTGTCCTCAGCAACGTCCGTCATAAAGTACGTTCGTTACAACGGACGCATTTTACGCGCTCGTGTGGCCCCAGCCTAACCGTGCAACAGATGTGATCAGGTTTTCGTCTCATTGCATCTCTTATTTCCAGTGTGATGTTCATTTGGAGAATATCTGTTGAGGCCTTATCTCAAAGAAACTCACTGCTTGCCCTTACGAATAGCAATCAACTAATGCTGATTAGGAAAAAATAGTCCTTTACCTTTATAATCATGCGAAATTATTACATATACACGCTGCTCGATAGACAACCGTCTACCGGCCATGACGTTTCCTCGATGCGCACTAAGTAGGCAGAGTATTGACCTCGTTCACAGCATACCGTATGATGCTGCCATCTATCGACAACAAAAGGTACTTTCCCATTATCCCGTGTGTTGTTGGATTGGTTAGTTATTAATGATCAAAAACTGCCTAATTGAGTCTGGCCCACCCTATATATATATATATATTTATCCATGGCTACTTTTTGGACCTTGGCCTCTTTTTAAGTTTCTTAAACTTTTTACACTTTCGGTAGGACTCCTTTGACGGGGGATCAGCACGACGCTAGGCCTCTACCTACATACAGAACAACACAAACACAGAATAAACGCACACAAATATCAATACCTTGAGTAGGATTAGAACCCACGACCTCAGTGTTCGAGCTAACGAAGCCAGTTCATGCCTCAGACCGTGCGGTCACTGTGATCAGCTAAATTCGTATATAAGAGTACAGTGTGTTTTCAAAGAGTAACTTCCTTTTGAGTCGACTCAATTAGTGCATTTAGGTGCCCCTTGTATACATATAATGAGTAGTTGAAGCTGTTATGAGCCCAAAAGTGTGCTGTACTCAACAATACAATTTTATTTCCATTTTCCACAGCACCAAGAAAGCTGTTCAATTTGTAAAATTGGATTAAAATGCACAAGGCATATCTGGTCCTGTCTTAATGCATTACTTCCAAGCAAGCGAGAATAAATCGACAGAAATGTAGCCACGAAGCGTAAAGTTACATGTATATATAACATAATGCCATTAAATTTTAGTTTTTGATTCAAGTCGCTATAGATATCCCCCCCCCACCCCCGTCCATCAAAAGCAATTCTGTTAAGCTTCAAATGTTCACGGCTATCCGATTATATTAAGGATAGAGACAGTTCTTTTGTTCGTCGCAACAAATGTCCTACCTTCAGATGGGAACCAGCGAAGGCAGATATGCTTATGCTTGCCTGGTAGAAGCTGCGTTCCTTTATTTTATTTTTAATAATAAATGCACTGCTCTCTTCAGATGTCAGATCTTTCCATGTGGGACAAAGGGCTATGAGGAATTCATTAATTTGAAAAGAATTCATTCCTAAGCAGGAACAGTGGTGTTGGGGTAGGAAGGGGGTGGTGTGACGGAGGCTGATAGCCACAGCGGGCAGGGTATGCTAAAGACGGACAACCACTGGAAACTATGTCAGGAAGAGAAATGCGTTTGTGAAAGCAGACTGAACTTGAATGATACTTACGCCAGGATGGACATTAGTTACTGCTGTAACCAGCTACCAGCTCTTCTGTCTGTCTGTCTGTCCGTAAACAGCCTACTCCGATATCTCTTTTGTAAAGTGTCTTCATAAACATGAGTCACTGTGGTCAGCTCGTCTCGAATAATATATAGTAAAACATTACTCCATACTGTACTTACTGGTTTTGCATCTCCACAAATATGTCAGCTGAGTGTACATCCACTAAATCAAATAATTCAGAAAATCCACATTAAAAAGGGAATTTTTATACCGTACGTCTCAGGGGAGCGGGGGGTCTAAGTGTTGAATCCCGGTGGAGGCACAGATGAATGTCTCAATTTTTTCCCCTGTTTACATTTTCCTGTGTAAGTAAAGCAGATGCGAAGAGCCGATCCCCTGTCCTAGGAGTCCTACGAAATATTCTTAAAATCGACTACGACAGCCAGAAGAACGGAATGTCTTAAAGAGAAAGAAATTCCTCTACTTTACTGTCTTTCCTCTAAGCGTTTCTGTGCAATATGTCCTCCTGCGTACTCGTCCGACAGTATTCAAAAGCCTATTAAAGTTCGGCAACACAGAGCGCTACGTACGCTACGTACGCTACGTACGCTATGTTCGCTATACGAACAGAAAAATATCTCCCTTTATTGCTAATGTGACTGGCCACACAGACTACTGTACGCTACGTACCCTATGTTCGCTATGTGAGCTGCGTCGCAGAGTGTACACAGCCTACGTAGCGTACGTAGCGAACATAGCGTAGCGCTCTCTGTGGCCGAACCTTTATACTGCAGTCTGGAAAGCGATTCCTTGCATAGTTAATAAACTTTAACATAACTGAATATAAACCAACCCAGACTCATTGTCTCAATACTGTCACGTGTATGAGTGACTATAGAAGGGTTTTGGATTGGATGATTGGATTTATTGCTCCTTATACATTCACAAAACTCGAAACTACAGACAATACACACTTTCCAATTCACCATCACACAAGCACCTATTGCCCTCAGTCTTCATTAGTCGTATCAAGGCAACGGATTTATTACAGTCTCACTCTAACTTGAATCACACATTATGAATTCTTTCCACTGCCTAATTCCTTTCTTGTCAGTGTTCCGGGCCCAATTCCATTTCCCTGTTCCCAAGTTCGTATCGTGACAGGCTGGCATCTCGTAGCTCGACTCTCCACTCTCTGCTACTACTACTCGAAGCTATTCGGTCTCATCTGCTTCTATAACATCTCGGCACGGACCCCACAGAAAACACAACCTTTATTGTTGATAAGGCGTGTTTACCGCTGCATTGCCTAGCAATAGACGTCCTATTGTCGCACTCTTACTCTTCGCGGAATATGTTTACCGAGTCGTTGCCTAGCAATGAGTATACACGTCACAATATGGACTTCTTGTAAGAACTACGTTGAAGTACAGTAACTACCATTACCCGTTAAACGCGCCGAAATATGGAGAAGTAAAATTTAAAATATACACAAATTCTTACATGCTGTTAATATTCGTAATAATTGTTGTCACGAATTACGGGTTTAGCGTGACTTCAAAAATACGTTACAGATTTGATGATCGAATTTATTGGACCTTTATACAACTTGTTTAGAACATCTCATAAACCACTGCCTTCTGCTGGACATTCTCGACTTCTGACCGCACTGTACTAAACTAGTAATCTGTTTCTTTTTCTACTGTCCTGCCGTACATTTTCTATGGCCACTTTGCAAGTACTCCACTGAAAACATCCTCTTCGATTATGGATACATATTTATAGCTCCGTTGTCCAGCAGTAGACGTCCTATTGTTCTGTGCGTTTGCTATCCGTTGCCTAGCTATGGGTACGAGTATACACGTCAAAGTATTTTGGAAATCTGACGATATTGAAAGTCATCTAGATAAGAGCTGCTTTGATAAACGGGTGAGACTTATCAGATTTGGGGTACATTTCCCTTGCCAGCTTCATTTTGTAGGCAACGAACTTGTCCGTTCTAATTACATTTTCAAACGCAATACCCAGTTTAGCTGTGTAGTTATAATCCCATTGTATGACATGGAAACTATTCTACGAAGTAAATGCACATAACATTTCTCAATCTGTACATCGCAAATTTCCCACCAGGTATAATCACACACGCACAAGCGTAAGAATTGTGTATTTTGACAAAATGGAAACGTGTTTTATGATAAATATCACCCAAAAAGTTCTGATGTTGTTTTTGTTTTAAATGTACCTCTATTTTCATCCAGCAAACAGTGTGATAATTCATGTCCGGAACATAAATTATTTTCCAGCTACATAAACATTCCATCAAACAGGTCAGAGTGTCAGGAATCATTATCTTCCATAAACATGCTGCTATAGTAAAAAAAATGCTGTCACTGATTTTAAGTTGCGGCAGTCGGCTGTGTGCACACTCCCCACCATAACCAAATCCTTTAGAATGAATATAGCCATGGGTGACCGCTATTATGAAAACGAATGACCTAAAATTTGTCAGTGTTCTGGAGAACAAACCAAAGCTTTTTGGAATGAATTGTACATACAAAGAGTCCATGGACGGTATATATGTTGGAGATAACTCTGAGTTGCTAATTGCAGTGAGGTGTATAGAGGGAGGAAACACAGAGGCAGGATTGAGTTACGAGCGTCAGATAAAACAAAAGTGGATTGAGAAAAAAATTGTGAGACCAATGTATCACCATGTCACGTGTACGATGCCTCAATGGTGATTCACCCTATTCCAGCCCTAATCTTTGTGTGTATAAAACGTATAAGCCAAATCCTTTTCAGACTAGGAATGATTATGTGGATATTTTCTCTGGACAGATATTTCTATGTATCCTGCAAATGAATATATCCCTCATATACTGTGATGTTATCACTTTATTCGAAACCAGAGTTTAAAGGGACCCATACACGTACGAGTCCAACTCGGCTCGGGTTCCAATGAGCCAAACCCGTCCGTGTGTGGTTCGCAAAGTTGGGAGTCAGCTCATGCTTTTGTGGTGAAACTAATCCGAGCCCGGCTCCCGAGTCAAGCTCGGTTCTTCTAGATCTTACACATTCTGTAGGACTCCTTGGGCGGGTGATCAGCTCGTCGCAAGGCCTCTACCTGTACACAAACACAGAAAAACGCACACACACAAATTAAACATCCATGTCCTCAGTGGGACTCATCAAAGTTACCCTGCAATTTATTGGGTCAGACTCGAATGAAAGACGTTAAATGAGAGATCACTGCCTAGACACATGTAGGAAGATATGGTAAGGCTGAGAAGCGAAGTGAAATTGTGTACTGGGGCGAATTGGAAGGCAACCATGCTAGAGGAAGCACACACAAGCACATGAGCGATACCATCAGTCATTAGCGAGCTAGCTGCAGAGGAAACACGAAGGAGCGGTTTTCGTAAGGCATTTGTTTTTATTTCGTAATTCCGACTAGCCTGAGGGAAGCAGATCAATCGTTAATTCCTCGGACTGCTGTATATACCCCCAGAGAACTGGATGGAACTTCTGAAAGTTAAGGGCTGACTTCAACAAATTAACTTCTCCTGCACGGGGTTAAAATATTAAGTTTATCCTGTGGATAATCAAAGGGAAAAGAGAACTCTGCTCCCTCTGGAAATTTAGTTGTCAGTTAACTAAGATATTCTTCTTTAGTTACTGTTTGCTTAAACAAGCTACGAATAGTTCAGAATACATAAGACGATAGTGAATAATTAACTATAAATTATATAGAAAGGGCTAGTAGTGGCCTAATTTTAAGCACTAACCTGTAATATGTTTGCAGAGGCTCAGTGAAATTACTGGAACCCTCAATTTTTATTACGCCAGGTATATTGTGGACGAATAATTCAGGAACATAGTGTAAAAAATATATTATTTTGTATGGCAGATCGCTATGCTTGTCGTCTGTGTTTGCTTAAATGGAAAGTTATGGTATACCCCTAAGTTGTACAAAGACATACGAGTATTTTTGACATCATTTTGTTCAAGTAAAATCTATTCTTGTGAGATAATATTCTAGCGACGGAATCAGAAATACGGTCTTCTGAAATACGGCACCGTATAATTTGGCAGGTAGGTACTTAATTCATCTAAAATATAAACATCATGATATCAAGAAGAACGCAATGTTACATAATTTTTATTGTTAAGGATTGGCATTTGGAAAGGCTACAGACACAAAACCGGGCATTAAATCCTATAAAGGACATCGTACTACTTTCTACATCTCCTTAACCAAAATTTGGTTGAGTCTAACAAATTTTCTTGTACAATGGGCATACGGGTTAATTTAATTATGATTAAGAAGGCCCAAGCGCGAACCTAGATCGTCCACTCCGTTTAGTATTGAAATTTTAACTGTGCCTCTCTTTCTGCTGGTTACTAACCCTTGAAACATGCTTAACATTTCATACCTCCTCATTTTGCCGTACAATATGTTTATTAGAGTCATGTGATCCTCAGACTGAAGATCAAGTGTTTCGCTTTACAACATTGAAACAGTTTTAATGACGAACGCTGCGTTTTTTATGAAGTGGAACTGAAATTTTTGAGTACTATTTAGACTAACGTCCGGTTTCATAGCGTTAAGCGCGGACGCAATATCCACACGTATTCATCCTGCTCAACCATGAATGTTTAAAGGTTCGGCCACACAGAGCGCTACGTACGCTATGTTCGCTATACGAAGAGAAAAATATCTCCCTTTATTGCCAATGTGACTGGCCACACAGACTTCCGTACGCTACGTACGCTATGTTCCCTATGTTAGCTGCGTCGCAGAGTGTACACAGCGTACGTAGCGTACGTAGCGAACATAGCGTAGCGCTCTGTGTGGCCGAACTTTAAGTCAATCATTGTTTAACGTCTGAACGGCTTTGATTTTTCTATGGTTATTTTATTCGAATTGGTCTTAAAAGAAGAGATCGGAGAATGACGTTTCGTAAAAATAAGCTTCATAGTTTCTACCATTCACTATAAAATATGTTATTTATGTTATTATATTAATGAATGTATATACATATATGAAGTTCCTTACAAGCCAAGGAAGGTGTTCGTTAGCTGAGCGACTAATACATAGCTTCACAAAAAGTACTCTTCTACGTACAGTTAGAAAATTATTACCGAATATACACCCCTAGAAGGTATATTACATTATTCTGACTTTCCCTTGCAGTTTCTAGAACGCTGAAAGCTTAGAATGGGAGAACGCATCATATGTCCGCACCAGAACTTGGGAATTATGGGTAAACTTCATCTGGAGTTAGGGCAAAACAGCTTCGGTTAGTGAGCCAGGTTGTATAAACACTGAATTGCAGGGGTTCTACGACGTCATGACTACAACAGTCATCCACAGCAACGCTTGAGAGTGCTCGTACATTCCACAAACAACTAAGTGAATCCGTACTTTAAACTATTCAAAGATTGTGTAAGGTTTAAGGTTCTCACGGCGGTGACTATGAAGAATGCAGTCTTCTGGGATTTGGCACCGTGTATATGTGGTCTGCTTGTACCGGTTCTTACGGTCTCTTCGCTTGCGGATTTCTTATTTTTCCTTCTACCCTGAAGATGGAGGCGATACGTTCCTCCGAAACGTCGGTTAACACCACACCTACACGGTGCCACATCCCAGAAGACTGTTTTCTTCATATTCAGAGATTGGTAGTAATTTCACATTATCAGCGAGCGTATACCTTTGTCATATCACAGGTTAACACACGAAAACTTATTTCACAGGTAAATTGATTTCTTTTCTGAGATTCTAATTTTCTGTGACATGACAGTGTAATTCATAAATAGTCTGTTTATTGAGTTGCTGAGAGCATCATGAAACAATCGACGAAAAAACGAAACTTTTTAATGCCCTGTGTGGATAAATATATGGCATACATATTTCTTAACCTATCATACTAAAATTTTTAAATATATTTTTACATTTTTAAAAATAATTTTGTATTTTTAATATTATATAATATAGACTTTAAAGGATTCTGACGATGGTGTATGCTGTACAGAACTATAAGGTGCATTTTGGACTCTATCCATCGTCTGGAAAATATGACAAAAACCACAACGTTTCGGAGACTGGATCTGTCTCCATCCTCAGGTGGATGGGGCAAGGTAGACCTACTCAGTTGGGCCCGTTAGAAAGAGCTAATCTCAATCACTAGGCCAGTATATCTTGCTCCATTCACCTGAGGACGGAGACAGATTCAGTCTCCGAAACGCTGTGGTTTTTTTGGTCACGTATATGTATACCAGACGATGGATAGAGTCGAAAATAAAGCTTATAGTTCCGTATTACACAAAGTTCAACACATCATAAATCTTGATACATGGTATACTTTTTTATTTAATCTTTTATCTGGTTTTGTATTTTCTGCTTAATTATAAACATCAACTTGAAAAAAAAGGGTTATGTTAGTACACAATACGACGCGTTGCACCGATAAGGATCCATATCGGTAGTTCGATGACTGTACGTATTCCTATATATAACTGCCTGATGATGGTCTTATAAGACCATATGTATGTATATATATATATATATATGTGTGTGTGTGTGTGTGTGTGTGTGTGGAATACACAACAGGATGCAACCAATTAAGATAAAATATATGTAAGTCTTAATATTAAAATTAGCGGTATATAGGGGTGTGAATTGTATGGGTGTGAAACTAGGTCTCTGACATTAAGGTAGGAACATACACTGAGGGTGTGTGAGAGGAGAATATTTGAACCGAAAAGAGATGAAGTGACAGGAGGTTGGAGAAAACTGCATAATGTGTAATTAGAATGATCAAGTCAAGGAGGATAAGATGAGCAGGGCATGTAGCACGAATGGGGAAGAGGAGAAATGCATATATGATATTGATGGGAAATCAGGAAGGAAGGAGACCACTTGGAACACCGAGGCGTAGGTGGGTGGACAATATTAAAATGAATCTCAGAGATATAGAATGGGATGTTATGGATTGGATTGATCTGGCTCAGGATAGGGACCGCTGGAGGGCTTTTGTGAACACGGTAATGAACGTAGTTACTATAGGATTCTGACGATGGTGTATAACACACTGATATATTGGTTTTTTGGACTTTATCCATCGTCGTGGTTTTTAAGATAACTAATAAAAACACGTTTCGGAAACTGGATCTGTTTCCGTCCTCAGGTGAAGGAAAACACCTATTCTGTTGGGTCCGTTAGAAAGAGCTAGCCTCAATCACTGGACGATGGATAAAGTCCAAAAAACCAATATATCAACGGTAATGAACATTGGGGTTCTTGCGTAGCTGCTCAACTGGCAGCTTCTCAAGAAGGGTTCAGCTCCATGAAATTAGGTATATAGATGGCCGCGCCATAGCTCAAGCGGTTAGTCGCTNAATAATAATAATAATAATAGATATATAGATTTACTATTACGTTTTAAAGAATCAAATTTTAAGATGGGTTCTTTGTTAAAAGATAAATTATTGGTGTTACGGATGGACTGTAATGTGCCCCTTAACGCAGAGAAGAGAAATTACTCTTCAGCAGAGAGCAGAGAGGATCATAATCCTCGAACTTTCATTTGTTACAGCCAGCTGCTGACGGCATGAAAAGAATGCGACTTGCGACGGCATTGTGGAAGGAGATCTCATTCATCATAAAGCCTCCACAGAGTAAGTAAGAGCCGGAAATTACAGAAACGAAATAATAACTGCTGGAAGAAAGCAACGACTTCATGAATTTTTACGTCTTTTGAGGCAGTCGTAACTAGCAGTTACTTTTTGATTTGATTCATTCTTGTCCGTCACTTTAGCAATATTACAAAAGGTACTGATATTGACCAGACACATCGTAATAGTAGTTAATATTTTGTTTTATCTCATGACTAGAATGCTGTCGTTATACTCTTTTGCGACTATCATAGTTTTTGTTTCGTATTACTCTTATGGAGATGTCACTAGTGCAGTCTTCTGCATATTCTGGATGTCTTCAAATTGTTGCATTATTGACGTGTACTTTGATAATAAGGCGAACTATGTTCATTATATACGTATTGCTTCTACGCTGGGGCAGCTGAAGAAGGAATGAAGACGCTTCAAGACCGCTAACCTCACCTGCTATTCTGTTCTCTTTCGGTTCCTTCTGGTGCGTGCAGACCAGCCAAAAACACATGTCGCCAACCAAGGATGCCACTATCAACATTCGTGTGAACAAAATAGCTGGAAGCCTGGAGGGGAAGAGAGGCAGTGCGAAGGAGGGGAAATATAGCTGCTCCGGAGAAATTTGGAAGGGGTAGACAGACCCATGGGACTTTTTCTCCGGCCTCAGTAGATCTACAGCCCAAAGTGCCCTGGGGCTATCCTGTAATTCAGAAACCAGATGACGCCAGGAAGAGCTTACAGCATTTGTAGTTAACTTCAGACTAAATTAATTCTGTTGACGTTTCTGAGTTCTCCATGTCATAGAAGTTGCAGGTTAATCCAGTTTGAATGTAACCGTGTACATAAATAGGATATTAATGTAACACAAGGGGTCACTGTCATCTGCATAACTTTATGTTACGACTTCACAATTCTGTAACTTGCTGACATAGCTCTTCTTTATCCTCATGTCAAGCTGTTCGTCTTACCAGCGAGGTTAACAGCCATAGCCTTCTTTAGCCTCTGTCGATACAGAGCAAAGACAATAGAACAAAGACCAAAGTTGTAGTAGGGAAGAAACATGAAGAAAGGAAGCATTATTGTTTTTGTTCCTCAAAATTTTGATGGCAAAACCTAATCGGAAGACACATCTTAGAAGATATAATTCTGGATGTGAGGGTAATATTAGTTAGTTAGTTAGTTATTGGAGAGGGTGGGTTTCCCCATGCACTTACGCCTGTATAGGTCCATTGTGCTTCCCTCTATGATATTCTACCAGTCTCTATATCCTACCGGTATTGGTGCTTACCATCAGTCCCGCCCAGCCAGCGAGACAGGTTCTACTAGCTGAGAGGTATCTATAATGCTTCCCCCATCTACCGGAGGTATTAGAGACTGCTGTTGGGCGGGAAACGCCCGTAATTTGGCTCAGTGACCTCCTTTGGAGGTATGAGGTTCTTTTACGCGCCGTAAAGCTACGACAC
>NW_019722439.1:706765-711221 GCF_002891405.2 Cryptotermes secundus | reverse complement strand
CTCCCGGAGGACTTGTTCCCTGAATTTTTCCGCCCTTAAAAATTCGACGACCTCCGCCGGGTATTGGAACCCGCGTACTACGAGTCATGAGGTGGGAACGTTACCTCTAGACTACGGAGGCCGCTTGAGGGTAATATTAAATAATATCTTAAAGAAATAACGTTGAAGGCGCTAGGTATGCATATGGTTATGAGGGACTTTGTGCAGACTGTAATACAATCTCTATTTCCATAAAAGGGCTCTTGTGAACACGGTAATGAACCTTCGGGTTCCATAAAATGCTAAGTTCTTGAGTAGCTGCAGAATTGGCGGTTTCCCAATTAGGGCTCAGCTCCATGAGTGAGTGAGTTTCCATAAACGGATGTAGAATTTTTGGAGTAGTTGAGTTGCCATTAACAGAAGCTGCTGAACAAAGCTGTTTCTGTTTTATTGCTAGTGGGGTGGGACTAAGTCCCTTGTACTGCGGCCATTTCTGGCCTATTGTACCAGCCCAAGATGATAGGTGAGGGTGATTGTGAAGCAATTGGTGGAATGAAGATTGGCAGGGAAAACCGAAGTACTCGGAGAAAACCTGCCCCAGCGCCACTTTGTCCACCACAAATCTCACTTGAACAGACCCCGAGATCGAAACTGGGCCGCCGCGATGGGAAGCCAGCGACTAACCGCTTGAGCTATGACGCGGCAAAATTTAACCACAATCGACATTCGAATATTGGGCTTAATTAAGGTAAAGGGACAGACCGAAATGATTTTAGTGTGGATTCATTTTACACTCTTCCTGCAAATAATAAGTACTATGATATGAATGTTTTAAGTAATTCATATTCATAAATTCTTTTATAAGGCAATCATAGTCACTAAATAACTCATTAATCATCACACGCGAAGTTTGGAGATTATGGTTATTTGCTTTTGGTTAGTTTCTACTGGCCCATATGGAGGGAGGGTATGTGGAGTTATTGGCTCCGCACGGGGTCATGTCAACATTACAAGGTTACAGAAACAAAGTTTGATTGTGTTTACTTTACTGCCCCCTACTGGCCATGCTGTACGAGATATCACTGAACTGTGTTATGTTAGTGTTCATGTCTCAGTATGACAAATGCATTTCTGAAGGATGTGTACATTTTTACGCTCTTTCAGATGTATGTGTACATAGCAACAGTAGAAATATCATTTCTCTCTGACAGAGGTAAATATGTATTAGCTTGAAAAACTCTGAATGGTTGTTACCATGTGTTATCCAGGCTGTGTGACTTGGTACCTGAAATTTTAATCAACAAATTATTTGAAGGAAGCAATCTTCTGGGATGTGGCGCTGTGTAGATATTGTATTGACCGACGTTTCGGAGGAAAGTATCGCCTCCATCTTCAGGGTAGAAAAATAAAGAACAAAATCAACGAGCGATGAACCAGCGTGATCTCTTAAAACGCATAACATATTTAAATCTTAACAAAAATGTACCAGATCGGGTAATTTTACTGAACGTTATGTCGACTTTACTTTCAAATTACGATCTGAAATCTTACTCAGCGGTAAGCACTTAAACAGTTACGCTAGATGTGCAGAAATGTACTTAGACGTTCCTGTAAAATGCGTGATATTATTATTATTAACCGAAATGAAGCAGTTGAAAATTTTTTGCTGAAACTCTTCAACAGCAGACTTAATAAGAATTCGTTCGGAGTTTTCGAGTTGTTACGTGCGGGTAAACAAATATGAAGAAGCGATTAGGGGGATTTTTGCAAATTTTCAAAGGTGACGAACCCAAAGAAATGAAATCATTATTATTTTTTTATTGTTAGTTCGATGGGACTAAGTTTNGATGTAGAATTTTTGGAGTAGTTGAGTTGCCATTAACAGAAGCTGCCGTACAAAGCTGTTTTTGTTTTATTGCTAGTGGGTTGGGACTAAGTCCCTTGTACTCCGGCCACTTCTGGCCTATTGTACCAGCCCCAGATGATAGGTGAGGGTGATTGTGGACCAATTGGTGGAATGAAGATTGGCAGGGGAAACCAAAGTACTCGGAGAAAACCTACCCTAGTGCCACTTTGTCCACCACAAATCCCACTTGACCAGACCTGGGATCGAACCCGGCCCGCCGCGGTGGGAAGCCAGCGACTAACCGCTTGAGCTATGGCGCGGCCAATGAAATTATTAGGTCGCGTCACACACAATATGCTGCTAATATTTGTCTCACTGGAAGCAGAGGTAGCTCATCTCGCTGGAGAATTAATGTTCATAAGGACGGTTGGAGTCTTCTTGGGATAACACTTGCTTGGCATGTTGATAAATGGCGCTTGTCAGCCGGAAGTCCACAGCTGCTGCAGAACAGCGCCGTCCTTAGCCGCTGCGGAGGACAGAAGAAGGCGGTTAGGCAACGAGGAATGTTAATACGAATCATACCGGCCAAGTAGAATGGAACGAAAGGAACAGAATCATCAATCATTTCCTACAGAATTCTGTATAACTGGTGAGTTCAGTATATGTGATAAATATCTGATATAGAATACATATTATTTCAGATCAATAACGGTAAAAATATCGTTTCACTGCATAAGAAAAATAGGAGTGTTGTAACAAGAGACGTCCTTGTTTCGAAGCCAGAACAGCCAGAACAGATGCATCTCATTTCGTTCATAAAGAAAAAAGCTATAATTTCTTTCATCATCTGTTAGATATTCTTGTTCAGTTTTGCCCAGAATTATGTGGCCTAGGGGACACGCGGTTACGTAGTTGGTTCAGGAACTGTGCTACGGGCCGCATTTCTAACAAACTGAGGGATTTTATTAGAGCTAGTCAATTATTCATGATTATTTTATTTAAATTTTTATAAATTTAGTTTGACATATATCCTTAGATATTAATTAAACTATTGTTTATCACATCGCTTTGTCGTTTACTAGCAATAAGGTGTTTACTCAGCCTCTAACAGAAATGAGTACCAGAAATTAATTTAATAATTTTCCTGGGGAGTAAAGCGCGGCCGACGCGTAGGGCTGACAACCTTACCGCCATCTTTGAGCCGATTGTCTAGATAATGTGGGAGCCTCAACGTCTCACAACCCTATGGGCCTCCACGGCCTGGTACAGGGGTAGCTTTACTTTACTCACTATACTTTCATTGCACAAACGAAAAATATATTCTCCAAGTAATAAAAATAAGAAAGTACTTCTCATGTACAAGTAGTGCAGGAATTTAAACCCCTCAATCTCAGAAAGTGGCTATAAATATTGTGATGCTTTGCGCATGTTACAGTTGCGAAAGAACTCAAGGTCTGCGAGGTTGAGTTCCTTGAATAATTTAACAGTAAGGGAAGGGAATGTTGTGTTATTTCTAGTGGCGTGAAGAGCAAATATATAACCAGTAATGGGCCCAAGAATCCCCCACAGGCTTCTTACTTGCTGTGTTTGTAGATATGACCCAGCATACCTCAAATTTTGCTTCAGTCCACTGCATTGCATTACAACGTTGTACGTAAGTTTTCAAAATTGATGCATGAGTTTCAAAATTTTAGTTTTTGGTGTAATATAGATTTCAGTGAATCGTAGTGTTTGTACAACGGTAAACTGTAAATTGTGTAAATCAGCGATAGCGCTGTATTGGTGGTAATTAAGAGAACTTGTAATGGAAGTGCTAATAAATCCATTCATCCGAACTACAACCCGTTATTTTTGTCACGTGTACCACCCTACATTATTATGGCATGAAGCTTGAAATCCTGAAATGTTCATTCGTAGGCAACGGCTCGGTAAAGATATTCCCGCGGAAATGAATATGCATGCAACAACAGAANACGGATTGGTATGTATACAATTACAGTATTGTTGTAAACAATTTTTGTATTCGGTCCGTTTAAAGTAAATTGTACGTACTGATAGCAGGCTTATTACTGCTGTGTCTCTGGCAAACGACAGACCCGTCCTCTCGTCAGAGAANGTATTGTTGTAAACAAATTTTGTATTCGGTCCGTGTAAAGTAATTGTACGTACTGATAGCAGGCTTGTTATGCTGACTGTGTCTCTGGCAAACGACAGACCCGTCCTCTCGTCAGAGAGAGCGACCCACATCAGCAAAAGGTCTGGTCTTGAGCCCCAGGCGGGTGCTTTATTTCAAGACAGATTGGCAGACTGACCCTCTGTCGTAATATAACTTTCACTTCCATACCTCCACCATGACCCTGGGAGTCGTTGGGGGCGACGAAAAGGAAGTATCAAATCTGAGACAGTAAAATATTGTGAGGAGTTCTACGGGAGTAGGACTCCAGAATGACTGCGCTGGCGAAGGCCATTGTCAGTTGTAAAAGACAGAGCTCTCTCGTCAGGGAGATCACTCCACATCAACACACCCGCAATAGCAATATCAATAAAAGTAAAAATAGTATTAATGTTGCCTATTTATGAGGATTTAAGTCTTGTCTGAAATAAATGATACAAACTCCGTCCTAAGTGCAA
>NW_019722439.1:703849-706715 GCF_002891405.2 Cryptotermes secundus | reverse complement strand
AAGAGCAAGATCAAAGACATATAAATGTATATTGTTTGCACTTAGGACGGAGTTTGTATCATTTATCGTGTAGAGTGCAACAGGATGCTTAAATATAATCTTGTCTGAAATATGTAATTTTACATGTTCATAGAAATGTTTACTTACTTACTCACGGAGCCCTTCTGGAGGAGCCGCCAATTCTGCAGCTACTCAAGAATTTCCCAGCATTTTATGGAACCCGAAGGTTCATTACCGAGTTCACAAGAGCCCTCCACTTGTCCCTATCCTGAGCCAGATCAATCCAATCCATTCCATCCATCCTATCTCTCTAAGATCAATTTTATTATTGCCCACCCACCTACGCCTTGGTCTTCCCAGTGGTCTCTTTCCTTCTGGCTTTCCCATCAATATCCAATACACATTCATCGTCTTCCCCATTCGTGCTACATGCCCTGCCAACCTCATCCTCCTTGACTTGATCATTCTAATTATACTTGGAGAAGAGTACAAGTTATGAAGCTCCTCATTATGCAGTTTTCTCCAACCTCCTGTCACTTCATCCCTCTTCGGTCCAAATATTCTCCTCAACACCCTGTTCTCAAACACCCTCAGTCTATGTTCCTCCCTTAAAGTCAGAGACCAAGTTTCACACCCATACAGAACCATAGGCAAAAATTACATTTTTGTATATTCTAATTTTTATGTTTTTGGACAGCAGACGAGAAGACAAAAGGTTCTGGACTGAATGGTAGCAAGCATTACCCGAGTTCAGTCTCCTCTTAATTTCCCCCTGAATCAGGTTTCGATTGTTAAAATCATCGACAGTGGTTTGGATTTCACTGAAAGTAACAAAGTCTTTCCTGCAGACTGGCATTTTGTAATTCGTTCGCTTCTTCTCACAAATCACGTGTCTACAATCAACAGAGCCTCATCCCAGCTAGTATGAGGAACCCAGTCCACAATATACCAATGTTTACTCTCTTGATGAAGTGTTCTGCTTGGTTTCAGAAATAAGTCCCAGCATTAGCATTAGCTAAGCTACCCCAACAAATATCCCTGTTTACGTGACTCAACTATTTATGGAACGAGTCTCAGTCTATGACGATACGTACTGTTTCCAGATTAGTATTGTCGTTTCCCGCCAGCTGTCTCTGTTATGCATACACAAAACCCAATGCAATTTAACGCTCCAAGTTCCGTTTTTTTTCCTGTGGCGCTACAGCCCCAATTTGGGCCTAGGCCTAGGCCTACCTCCATGAAACTCTCCGTTTCACTTCGGTTTACTAGATCTTACACATTCGGTAGGACTCCTTGGGCGGGTGATCAGCTAGTCGCAAGGCCTATACCTGTAGACAAACACAGAAAAATGCACACAAACATTCATGTCCTGAGTGGGATTCGAACCCACGATCTCGGTTTCCGAGCGAGCGAAGACAGTGCATGCCTTAGACCGCTCGGCTACCGTGACCGGCTCCAAGTTCCGTTAGAGAACATAAAATAATGAGCTCAATACTTTGCAGTTTGCACAAAATATTTTTAGGATTGTGAAATAAAAGGTGGTGGGTTACGTAGTCAACAAATGTATGAGAAATTTATACAAATATTTATCAATAAAACTGAATGGAAGGCGCTACTCCTAGATATAGATGGGAAGTTATTATTGAAGTAAATATTATATAATTGCCGTGGAAATAGTGCCAACTGGTTTCATACCGATCAACATATTTGTAGCTGCATAATCTTGTGAGAAAGATAATGAACTTCAAGTTATGCAAAAGGAGGGGAACCTTTGACTACCCCAGGTACTATTAATGTCTCAAGAAAATTTGTGCTGTATTTAGTTAGTTACTTAATTAGTTCATCAGTTTATTGATTAGTTAATCATTAATTTATGAAACCCATTATTGCTGATTTTTCATTCTCGTTCATTTTATTAAGGGTAAAGTCGCCATTATTCGGATAGACTCATAATTTCGGATAGAGTGGTTTTATCAGAAAGTCAGGACAGCACTGCAATTGTGGGCACAGAAACTTTCACTCTCAATTTAACCAATTTCTCAGCAGCGGTAGGTCGGACGTTGAAGCAACAGTGTTACTTTGCCGTCTTTGTGTGTGTTTCTGCCAATACTGACGTAACATTTTCTCTTACAGAGCTAAAACAAACAGGACAAACTCCGTGACTTGAGTCCGCAAGCGAACTACACAGACAGGAGCTAAGATTTCGAAACCATACGTGAGTTTTAACTTTCACATTGTAAATATAAACTTAGTTACACTCGTACACACCGCGTGTTTCCATTGCGTCCTGAGGCTTAAGTTCTCCTGTTATGCTGCCATGTCTATATTAGCATTTACTTGCCTAATTTCGGATATTTAACATGATTGTGAAAATAGGCATCTTACTTTATGTAGGCTTGGTGTTTTATACATTCTTATATTGCAGATAATGAAACAAAGGAATGGGGCACAGAATCCGTGAGATTTGCAGTGCAGGTTCTAAAAGACAAGAAAATGTATTTCCTGAAAGATATATTTGTGCGAGTATTGCCCTCAGTAAAGAGGCGGATTTGAATTATAACTCAAAATTGTTTGTTTTATATACGTGCATCACTGATCTTAACTTCTGTCGAAAACTGTATAATTATATTACACATACTTACTTACTTACTTACTTACTCACTCATGGAACTGAGCCCTTCTGGAGGAGCCGCCAATTCTGCAGCTACTCAAGAATTTCCCAGCATTTTATGCAACCCGAAGGTTTAGTACCGTGTTCACAAGAGCCCTCCATTGGTCCCTATCCTGAACCAGATCAATCCAATCCATACCATCCCATCCTATTTCTCTAAGATCCATTTTAATATTGTCTACCCACCTACGCCTT
>NW_019722439.1:680790-703520 GCF_002891405.2 Cryptotermes secundus | reverse complement strand
TTGTTGGGTTTTACTTAGTTTCTATATATATATTGCATTTGAGAATCTAGTAAGTACTAATTCTCCTGTTAGGCAAATTAAAGTACACGAACTTAACGAAGGGCTGGTGTTTCGTGATACTCTTAATAAAATGGGCTCCTACCTAAAGTATTCGAAGTACCGCTCCTTTACCCTGCCGATCCTGTTCTTAGGCTTTTGTCTCGTGTGGATCTGCGAATGTGAAAAATGCTGCCAACCTCAACATCTACCCGTTCGCCTTCTACTGCTAAACTTAAATTGGAAGCAGTATGCAACTATAGGATTTCGGTAGTCCGATCCATATCTAAACCGCTGAAAGACCCAGAAGCTAAACCAACAATTAGCTATTTACTTCGTTTTTTAATTCCTAAGTTAATTGAGTGCTTAGTTAATCGCCTGTTTAGTTACTTTCATTGTTTACTTGTCGGTCGGTTGGTCAGTCACTCCTGAAATTCAGAAAATCGCTTTTCCATCAATTTCGAGTAAATATTGTCAGATGCATGGTGACTGAGGAAGGAGCTCGGATTGGGAATTGGATTTATTAACAACCTTAGATCGTAACTACAAATTATTATAACACTATTACAGTTTTACGCAATTTACATTTGCTCCACATTAATCTAAGAGCACCCGGTACCCATTCAATAGAAGACAGGGTGGGCCCCAAAGCCGGTCTGGAAGATGTGGAGACGTAAAAATATTTCACCCTGTCGGGACTCGAATTCCGACCCCTCAGTTGTATAGTCCGTAGCCAGTCGCTATACCGACTGAGCTATCCCGTCTCCTATAAATATTATATTTAATAGTTTTAATGGCAAATCAAAGTATTTATTAGGTCTGTGTATGAGGTTTATTTTTGTAACTGTGAATGTCACCATACAGAGGCCACAGGAAGAAGTCCCATGGATGACAGGACTGCTTACGTATATTGAGAGGCTGCTGCTGTGATGTTATGGTTCTGAATGGGAATGCCATAACGGAGATTAAAACTGATGGATACAAAATATAATTTCTATGAGAAATTAGGAAGGTTATTCGAACAACTTCCTAAGTAATTCACGAAAGAATTATTAGATCTCAAAGCCACCCTGGGCCGCGCCATAGCTCAAGTGGTTAGTCGCTGGCTTCCCACCGCGGCGGCCTGGATTCGATCCCGCGTCTGGTCAAGTGGGATGTGTGGTGGACAAAGTGGCGCTGAAGCAGTTTTTCTCCGAGTACTTCGGTTTCCCCTGCCAATCTTCATTCCACCAATTACTCCACAATCACCCTCACCTATCATCTGGGGCTGGTACAATAGGCCAGAAGTGGCCGCAGTACATGGGAGTTAGTCCCACATAAATACATACATACATGTACAATTATCTTCACTCGAGTGTATGCGCTCATAAATAGGTATGCATACATGTATGTAATCATAATTTCAAACAAGAGAATATATACAGATACCTCAATATATATGCTTATTTACATACGGAAAACTGGGCAACACATAAAATGCAGAAAGAAAATGAAATCGGTTTCCTTGCAACTCTTATCGTTTCAGTTGTTCAGGATTGAAATGGATGAGGAATTGTGAACATTTTGCCGCCGACGGAAGTACCGAGAGCAGAGTGGAGACGGATGCACTCACCGGAACCAGGTTACACGATCGGCTCGTGGCCGCGCTCCGCTCGCAGCGCCACAAATTGCATGCAAAGGAAGACGTACAGATTATTCAGTTTGCCGATAGGGGGACGTGAAACGAATGGTAGGGATTTTTTCTTCTCCGAAGTTTTCTTTCTTCTCATGTCTAAAATATCCCTTATAGCAGAGACATGACAGACTTAAATTGCTTCTCCGAGAGCGCAATTCTTCTTGTCTCGTAAAGCCTCAAACGAGGTGCTAAGAGTGCGCGAGACAAATTCTGTAAACAGAAAACATATGGAAAGAGAGGAGTTTTTCCTTAGACAGAAAGGACAGGCAGTAAGAATAGCATCGCCAGTCGAGGGAGTTCGTTAGGACGTGGGAGGCCTAGTCTAGAATTTCGCTGAAAAAGCCTTGGCTTGAGAAAGGTAGCCAAACAATGCTTGATGCATCAGCAGTGTTGGTTTATCGGAGACGAAAAGAAGTCTCTAGTGATCGATTACTTTGTCTTCCTGGGTGGTTCCGTAGGATGTTTCCTGTCTGCTAGTCTCAGAGACAAAGGAGCTTAACTGCTGCTTGCTGCTACACCAGTCTCGCTGTTCGTGCTAATACCCCTCACTAGCTTAGACGCCTACCCTTGGAACTACATGAAACATCTCAAGATGGCGTTCGGTCTGAAATGTATTGCAAATCAAATATTCCAAAAGGGAAACATTGCAGAATAAAGAAGGAAATAATAATGCATAGTATGTGTCATGAAGGCCGGTCACGGTAGCCGAGTGGTCTAAGGCATGCATTCTCTTCGCTTGCTAGGAAGCCGGGATCGTGGGTTCGAATTCCACTCAGGGCATGGATGTTTGTGTGCGTTTTTCTGTGTTTGTGTACAGGTAGAGGCCTTGCGACGAGCTGATCACCCGCCCAAGGAGTCCTACTGTATGTCTAAGTTCTCGTAAAGCCCAAGTGAACGGAGAGTTTCATGGAGGTAGGCCTAGGCCAAAATGAGGGCTGTAGCGCCAATGAAAAAAAGAAGTCATGAAGTGATAGAAAGTTGGAGAAAACTGCATAATGAGGAGCTTCATAACTTGTACTCTTCTCCAAGTATAATTAGAATGATCAAGTCAAGAAGGATGAGGTGGGCAAGGCATGTAGCACGAATGGGGGAGACGAGGAACGAGTATAGAATATTGGTGGGAAAGCCAGAAGGAAAGACATTGGTTATTTGTGCTTCATAAGTCCGTGGTTGGCGCCTGTATACAAATTTCAGTTCACTTGCGTGAAAAGTCTCATCAGTTCTTCACCTAATATCTAACAATGTTTTGAACATGAGAGATACGGCCTATTTTCGGAAGAGAACTTTCAAAGGGAATCTGCAACTTCTTGTAGAGAAATATGTACTCCCGGAGTGAGTGGGTAGCCATGTGTTGATTGGTGGAGAGGTCCACGTCTGTGGACTGAATAGTAGCTCAATATGTTGATCGGAAATTCAGAAACGTAGCTGCGTAGGTAATGAGGGGTTTTGTGTATGGGCGCACAGGTAGGACAGAGACGAAAGGACAAAGAAAGAGACGGATACAGGAAGATGCTGTGACCTATTTTGTCCTGAGTTTCTTTTTAACAGAGACACGAAGCACAAAAGCCCCTCCCTTGGCTACCCAATATGTAACTTTTCTTACAATTAGGAATACAACATTAAATTACTTACCATAAATTTCGAGGATTTCAGAAAATGATATTTGCGTCACAGAAAGTAATCTAGCAACACCTTTAGGCCTAAATGTAATCTGTCATGGTACACTGTGTTGTAGCAGTTATCGCTCCTGTTTTTTATTCGGGAGTTTATTGCACCACTCTGTTCCCGAACCCAGTTCCTCTGACAGAAATGTCTTAAAATTCCACTTGGTTGCTCCAGATAGAAGCTACTGTACTGTTTCATGAATGACCACAAAGCAATTCCCTTGCATTCTTCCCAGTTATAATTCAGTCGCGCCCTAACACGTTACTCTGTGTAACAAATTAATTTGAAAATTCGTCCTTAAATTAACCAAAAATCACTCAGTTCGCGCTGAACCAAAAATGGGTCAGACTGAAGTTTCGTATGATATCATTACACTCACTGCACACATCATGCCGATTCGCCGACAACGAAATTCTCGAGCCCGAAATCGTGTGTATAAAACTTTCGGAAGAACCTGCCCATCCAACTGCACGGCGTCATATTCAACACTAACTAGCTCTTATCCGTGTCGTAGTTTTACGGCACATGAAAGATCCTCGTGTCTCTAGGAGACCTCTGAGCAAAATTAGGCAAAAAGTTTCCCACCCAAGTAGTTTCCAACGCCTCCGGTAGATGGGGAAGTTATCGGGTAGCCCCTCTAATAATGAAGAATGAACTAGCTCTTAAAGGAGAAGTGAGGTACGAACACCATCAGCGAAGAATCATCTGTGATTTCAATGTGAGTTGTAACTTCTTTAGGAAGTTTTCGTCAAATGAATGTTCACGAGACATGTACAAATTGATGTGAACATTTCCTTCAATGTAATTTTTTTAATTATCTTAGTGGGGGGTTGAGTCCAGCTGGGTCCACACGGCCACTGATTGACCTATTGTACCTGCCCCGGGTGATTATGATGATGGAGAATTTGGTGGAATGAAGATTAGCAAGGGAAACCGAAGTACTTGGAGAAAACCTGCACCAGCGCCGCTTTGTCTACCACAAATCCCACTTGAACAGACCCGAGCTCAAATCCTCGCCGCGGTGGGAAGCCAGCGACTAACAGCTTGGGCAATGGCGCGTCCTTTAGAAACATCCTGTATAGAGAATGTTCGAGCAGTTCTGAATTTTAAGGGGTTCACTTCATTTTACGATATGCTTCGCTGAATTCCAAAAGAACACATGACTTAGACCTAAGGTAGGGCAATCAACTGAGGGTTTGTTTGATGTATTCTTGCTACATGAATAATACGGTACATGACTATGCCCTCTGAGGGCCCAGAAAATGTTTGTAACAAAGCAAAGGTTTCCATGTACATTTCGTTTTCTTCTTCGTCAAGTCTGTTGAAATTCTATAGGCCCACATTAACAGTTACTGGACGATAGACCACGAGCTGCATATTAAAGAAGGCCAAGACTTTGATCTCACACGCGTCTATAGACATGCTTAGAGGAGGCAGCGGTTCCGGATTCGAAACAGCGGAGTTGTTTCCCAGGAAACTATGTTCTATACATTTTGGAGAGCAGATCTATATTCCGTTTTGTTATTGCGAAAAAAAAAGTCTGTGAAATTTGCTACCGGTTTCGAGAATGTACCAAAAAAGACAAAATTTCGTAGCCTATGGTTTATCAGCAGGCCTCCTTCTCCTACGTATTCGGTATGACCTGAATTAAAATGTCGACTTTCGTGATTTTCCTCAGTCGTTCTAGACAGATACCCGGAATATAAGCACAACATTCTACACTACAGGTTCCGTTCCCAAGCTTTCCAATTAATTATTGAGTAATTATTTTAAATTCTTCCCTACAAATTCTGAACCACACATTCATAAACTATTCCCATCATGGAATTGTATGTCTCAGAGATTGTAACCGCAGACAACTTACGTCCATTTAATGGGACACGAGACTCTGTGAGGTACCATGCTCAGGTAAATAAGCAAGAAATGTAGAAAAGACAGGGAAATAATTAAAATACGTTGAACGAATAACCGTTTTTGTTCAAATCAGAGATAAATCCGAGGCATAAATATAGAAAATAAGTGAAGAAAAGCGCTCTTGTGAACACGGTAATGAACATTCGGGTTCCATAAAATGCTGGGAAATTCTTGAGTAGCTGCAGAATTTGAGGCTCCTAAAGAAGGGCTCAGCTCCATGAGTAAGTAAGTAAGTAAGGAAGTAGAGAACAGATGTGACGCACTTTAAGAAAGAATAAGTGTAAGGCATTTCCAAACATCGTCTTCCTCTTACCGCGAACTTATTTCCGTCACGCCCTGAGGACATTGCGGTAGGTCCTGTTTTCTCCATTTAATTCGATGTTCACAAAAATATATTTTCAAATAATAAATATAGGACATAGTTTTAAGTGGGCCCCAATTGTGGAAGCAGAGCAGATCCCCAAAATTTTGATTTGATATGCAACAGTGGTTTACCTGATCACTCTAGAACGTTGAGTCGCAAATTTAAAATTTCTTGCAGTGAAAATATTTTTTAAACATTGACTATCACCATTATTTGTATTTCGGATGACAGATCGAAGATTGTATTTTGTCTCCGAAATATCTTGGCAGGATAAATTACGATGATGTGTCCGAAAACTGACATCATCACAAATTTTAGATATATAATTTAAATTATTCCTTTTCAAAATTCTCTGTCCATTAACGCAAGTTACAGCAGTTACAATTAAGGACAAGTTGGAGCCATCTACCTCGGCCGCCACAAGCTGCTCCACAACCTCTCATATGTTAACACTCACCTCACTGACAATCTCAGGATCATAAAAGAGTCACCTTCGTCATTTTCAGGCAAGTTTACTTTTCTGAAAGTGAAATTACAGGATTTTGATACGGGCATTCTCTCTGTGTTTGTGTGTGTGTTTCGTACAATTTTAAAAATATTTATCACGAAACTTATTCCACCGAAGGGGCCTCCGTAGTCTAGGGGTAACGTTCCCACCTCATAACTCAAGGTACGCGGGTTCAAACCCGGCGGAGGTCGTGGAATTTTTAAGGGCGAAAAATCCAAGGAACAAGTCCTCCGGGAGGGAGGCACGTAAAAGATCCTCATGTCTCTAGGAGACCTCTGAGCAAAATTAGGGAAAATGTTTCCCGCCCAAGTAGTTTCCAATGCCTCCGGTAGATGGGGAATGTTATCGGGTACCTTATTCTTTCGCTCATAGCCACGCCCCCACTCCTCCCTTCTTCACACATATACCAATTTCTCTTCATTCGGTTTACTAATCTACACTGGAGACAGAAGCACCGGGTTCCTCACAATCTGTGATGTCTGCCTACCAAACTAAATGAGCCACGTGACATAAACCGTAATCTCATTGTTCACAGCCGTAATATCTCATAAATTATGCATACATCTCTCCTCTGTTACGCGTGTGATATGTTTGACGTCATAGAGTTACTTTTAGATGAACTTACCTGTGGTGCTAACAGTTGAATACAGACGCGCAACACATCTTAATATCCGTAAATAGCTCAACACAGTTTCGCCCTCAGTTTCCATAATTAACTGTCGCCCTGACTCTGATATTAAAAACCAACGTTTCAGGACTCAAGTGTCATAGACAAGCTGAGTCGATATATTGAATGCATACGGGCTGGAGAACCCAGGTTCTATTACCGGAAATAACAGGATTCTTTCTCTTTGTCATGGCTTCCAGAACGACTGCAGAAAATTATTAAATTTTCATGAACCTGCGGGACTGTTGTCTTGATACTGTTAGTATTCAAATTATAGGATTTTCAAACGGGTTTCCCACCACTATTACATATGCACTTATTGTTTCTTCCAATAGTGTCCAATTGTAACCTCTTCAGAATCCTCTTTTAACAGTTCTGCATGACATACATAAATGATGTAAGATCCTCATTGCGAAACACTCAGAATCGCCCATACATTTATTATTAGTCTCATTTTGGAAGTTTCTTCATTAATCATCCGTAGACTGTACCTTGCCTGTGTAGCACTGCCTGAGGTTCTATGAGTAATGATAAATCAATACTGTTTGACTTAACACCGTGTTCTACTGCGCTGCGTTTCTGTTTCTTACCCAGAAGCCCCAGTGTTGGACGTAACGCCGGAGACAATATCGTGAACTAAAGTCCTCTTCATTTTTACTTTTATTTTCCTTGGCACTACAGCCCCAGTGGGCCTAGGCCTACCTCCATGAACTTCTCCGTTCACTTCGGGTTTTTCTAGATCTTACACATTTTGTAGGACCCCTTGGGCGGGTGATCAGCTGGTCGCAAGGCCTTTACCTATATACAAACACAGAAAAACGCACACAAACAAATTAAACATCCATGCCCTGAGTGGGATTCGAGACCACGATCCCGGTTTCCAAGCGAGCGAAGACAGTACATGCCTTAGACCGCTCGGCTACCGTGACCGGCAGTGTATAAGAATAATATATAAGAATTCAGTTCGTACCTCACAGGAAACAGATCCGAACCCACGATCCCGGTTTCCAAGCGAGCGAAGACAGTACATGCCTTAGACCGCTGGGCTACCGTGACCGGCCTTAATTTTTATAGCAGGTCTAATCTCTTTCAGGGAAACAAAAACTACCCTTCTTCTTTCGGGATATTGCTATTTCCTCGTTACTGTCACAAATTATACTCACATTATTATAATAAAGAAAAGTTGTTAAAAAGAATTTGAGTTACATCTACGCAGTCTACCTCGGAACTTCTGTAGTAGCGGATACTGTACACTGGGGGAAGAATGGCGGGTAATCCCGAACCCCTTTCGATGTTCTCCATTAGGTCCGCGACCAAGATAGGAAAATGACAGAACATTTCAATTTCATAGCAGACAGTAAACAGCTTTTGGATAGGCTTCATGATTGCTTGCTTTGTGTGAACATCATCCCTGAAAACGTAAGCAGGATCATCCCCCGAAACGTTGGTAATCTTCTGCGAAACAACGTGACCTTACATCCCAGAAGATAGTCCTCTTCATCGTCAGCGCTACAAGGACACCCAATCGCACAAAATTAACCTTATCTTGGATTCTATTAAAGGCCTGATTTTATTAACACAGGATGGTTTCCCTTCGTGCACAATGGATGTGTGATAGCAGTCAGTTGGTTGGGTCATTAACTATTCATTTAACACACATAAAATTCTCTTTATGAATTGCTTGACATCTTAACAAGGAAAGAATAAAAAGTTTCACTAAATTAATTAACAACAAACGTTTGTTTAGCAATGTTAAGATATAAAAGCAATACATATAGTATCACCCAATAAAAGAATTTATTCATGTCCGTCCAAGTTTGAATGCCGCATTTCAGACTGTTGACTTTAAGAAATTTAAGCTTTGTAGCTTCGTAGACATTTACAGAGTTTCGCGAGTAAAACAAGGCCTCCATCTACCCTCTGAAATATCGGTAAACATCTACCAGACTACATGGCATCAAACCCTATAAATCAGTATTTACTCCCCGTGTTTGCTGCCATGTTGACCTGAAACCTCACTTTTGATAGGTTTTCAGAAAGGCTGTAGCATTCAGAGGGCAAGAAACGTTTCTCCATAAGAACCAAGATAGGGTGTCCGGATGAAAGGTACCCAAAATAAAATCATTATATCTCAGAATGATTTCATTATACACATTAATGGATTACACCACTACAAAGGAAAGCTATTAAAGTTTTTTTTTTTCTGAGTACATAACTTTCTCAATAAATTTCAACGTGGGCTCCCTTGGTGGCACGACAAATATCCAGGCTTGAAGCATGTTTGGTGTTACCGTAGCCACAGCGGCCCTTATGCGGGCTTTCAGGTGTTGCAGCTCGTTGATCTTAACCTGGTAGACACTGTTCTTCACGTAACCCCACAAGAAAAATCGACTGGGGTTAAATCTGGCGACCTAGGAGGCCAAGCGATTGGTCCACTTCGCCAATTCATATCCCAGCCATCTCTCTGTCCAGGTGATTCCTAACATGGTGGCAAAAATGTGGCGGCGCATGCGCGTAAGCCGAGCATGAAGCAACAACTTTCAGGGTTTTCCTTTCCAATGACAAACCGGATACGTGTATGACAGTTTCCGAAATATGCATTTCTTATTCTGGATGCCTTTCATCCGGGCATTCTGTATAGTGGTGGAGTGGATAGTGTTCCAGGTTCGTATCCCGCTTGCTCCTGGTTTAATATCTCGGACAGGGTTTCCTCAGTTCCTCCATAGAGAAGTCAAGATAGCAATTGAAAATGGTCTCAACCCTATCCTTTCAAATCCCTTTCAATTCGCTCTAAAATTAGTCACCCCATCATGAGAAGCCATAATGTCGGGGTTATTGGAAGATTTATTAAAAAATCATAAATATAATTCACTCCTAGGCTAGTAGATTGTGTGAAGCTTCTCATTAAAGGGATTTTAGATTGTGAAGTGATTGAAAATTGAGGGTTTAACACCGTCCAGTCTGGTATGTGACTACAGATGCTTCCGGGAAACCTGCTGCAATCATCTTCAAAATAAAATTAACAACGAAATATGCGTACATTAGTACAATTTGTCATGACTGGCGACAACAGTCGTACTATTGTGTTGTGTGCAGCAGAGCATGAACTCAAGTAACGTCGGATGATTAGAGCCATTTTAAACATAGAACAAGTGGATAGAATGAATTTCTGTTTATTTTCGGATACATTCAGACTGGTGGGAGGAGTGAAACCGTTAAGTTCGGAGTAATGTAATGGTACTTTCGCGTGTTCTGTGGCAGAGTTTGCAGACAAATGCTCCGAGCGTATAGTCCCACCAAATGACTGTGCGCTTGCTCAAAGATTTATTGCAATTCTTGTACAATGAAACTACTCCTAATGCCACTTTAATCATTAGTTTCTTTTCCATTGAAAGGCCTCTTCAAAATTTATGTACACTAATTGAACCATAACGTTGTTCCTCATTCATTGCATACTAGAAAACTAGATAATTAAGGGAAGAAACGTGAAAACAAATATTTCCTACGCAACATCTTCTCTGAACACGAAAACTAAAGATTTTCTCTGAGGAAGGAAGAGCGACATTTCATGGCCGCCAAAATTTGATCATTTGTTCGAAATGTGGTGTTTGAGAAGGATGGAGAAGATCAGTTGGACCGATTATGTGAGAAATGAAGAAGTGTTAATTATAGTCAGTGAGCAGAGGAATATCCTACACGAAATAAGAACACGGAAAGCTAATTGGATTGGTCATGTTTTACGCAGAAACTGCCTTCTAAAAGAAGTTATTGAAGGAAAGATAGAGGGGCGGATAGAAGTGACCAGAAGACGAGGAAGAAGACGTAAGAAGATGCTGGATGACCTTGGGGACAGAAGAGGATATTTTCATTTGAAGGAGAAAGCTCTAGATCGCATTAAGTGGAGGAACTGTTTTGGAAGAGACTGTGGACCTGTCTTCTTGACAGATTACTGATGAATGAATGAATCTGGTGCAGTGTATCAACAAAGGAGACATGTTCAGCATGCAGCAATGTCGTCGCTACTCGGAAGAAAATGGCGTCTGATTAAATTAAATAATTAAAGTGCAGTTTTTTAAATAAGCCTGATAACTTATTACATAATTAAAACTCTTCTTGCTTGTTTACTCTTCTACAATTTTTAGGTCGAATACAAATATTGTAACTGAAAATTCAGAGAAAATGCCGCTCATTACAGAGAGTCGTGTGGGAGCTCACAGTCTGTGTTTGAGACGCAACTGGCTATTCTCTTGATTACATAAATAAATCAGGTTTGCGTGACCAGTATAGAACTCAGAACGCAGGACATCATGTGTAGTCCTCCAGTTCCTCGAAATACTTATGTCTTTGTGGAACTAGACGCCGTTCTGCTACGTATTTACAATTTCTATCTTAATCTTTCAAAGCATATTGGTTACTGTGTGCACCACCTGCACTAACATAATTTACCTTCAGAATAAATTCATGTCTTTCGTATGATTTCCAGAATAAATAGAGATTATTTACTTAAATAATATTAATAACTTGGTCTTTGAATTGGACACGAGGTATCATCTGTGACGTACAAAGTAATTTTTGAGCCTATTTTCATTATTTTGAAAAATAAATATAGGCTTATGGGGTCGCCTTGTTGTCTCTGTGTCTGGGTGTCTGTGAATCCCCTTTTATCAACTTCTGACTACCCGAACTAAATTGTATTAAACTTTGTAGGCATATCGTTGCACCTGTGCGCATTTCAACGGCATACTTCGTAAATGCCTTCTATCAGTCTGTCGGTATGTATGCCCCTCTCGTTGTCAGACAATGATTCGCTAAAAGACGTTACTGCGGCAACAAATACACATGCAAAAATATTTAAATTGTTCAACGCCTCATTCTTTGCATTATCCATGTCATGTCAAAGAAAAGTAGGCTATTAGTTCTTCCCAGAACTTCTTGTTTAATTTTTAATTACATGAATTTAAAAATCCGAAGAGTCTAATTGCTGTTTAAGGCAAGAAATGTCTTCGTATGCTCCGTCACTGGAATCATGGGTTCGAATCCCATTCTAAGCATGAATGCATATGTTTTTCGTTCCTGTGTTGTCCTGTGTAGATAGCGACTTTGCGACAGGCTGATCCCCCTTCTAAGGAGTTCTACCAATTAGACCTATATTTTTCAAATAATTCTGAAATTGGAACAGACCAGAGGACCTTATCCACGGAAGAAAGAATTAAATAAATATGAAGCAATTTATTAGGTTAAAAATTATATCATTTGATATATATTTAAAAATTTTTTTTTCACCTGAATTAAATATATATTTTTGTTTACATGTAGTTTAAAAACTGCAGCTATCGAATACTAAACCGAATATGGTCCCTTGTGCAAGCGAAGTACATGAATACTAAAATATATTTGTATTTTAACATTTAGTCCTTACGGGTATGTTCTAAATATATGTACCATCCTCTTTAATCTTTAACAACGTTCCAATTCGGCCCCATGACATACTTATGAGTTTCACAATATACTGGAGGACATTCTGTGAGATCAAAGAAAGTTGCAATACACTTAAGATTAGTATTCCTAGTTTCCTGGACTTCTTCCATTGTCTGGTGTTCTAAGAGCAAGAATAGGACGTTTCGGGAACTTACCCATTAGTCTAAATGCCTTGTCGTTCTTTCTAGCTTATCACGCAGTGGATAAATTCCATAAAATCTCAGGTACTAAATAGAATTTTGCCAAAAATTATTACAAATATTAGAATTTGTGAACGTGATGCAGTGTATATATTCTGTGTTCCGTAAAGCTGGGAAAACCTTTGCGTTTATATTCCATATCAATTTTGTTTCACCCATTCGTAACCTTTGTAACTTGGAAAATGTTATCGATACAATAAGTCTGTCTGTTGTTACGCAACACTCTGAATGCTGCTTTCAGTCTTATGCTGGAGTACATTGAACCTGCGGAACTGATCCACGTCATATCCGGTACAACCCAATCACAGTATACATGCGAGGACAGAACTTTTGTACTGTCGAGCAAACACGACAATAAATATTTCAGGCTCCTAAAATAAAACCACATACTAACTGAAAATTATAGTTTTATACAACGCTCTGAATGAATACCAGTAATTCTCATCAATATAAAACATGTACTTTTTTGGCTTAATTTGGACTTCACCCATCGTCCGGTATATAAAAAAAAAAGACAAAAAAACCACAACGTTTCGGAGACTGGATCTGTCTCCGTCTTCAGGTGTATAAGGAAGGTTTAACCTTGCTTTGTCGGTTGTTCATAGGTTGTTTCTACAGATCAAGGTTTGTCCAGTGATTGAGACTAGCTCTTTCTAAGGGGCCCAACTAAGTAGGTACAGTATACACCATCGTCAGAATCCTTTCAAGTCTATCCGAATATAAAACATGTTACAGAAGCTACCGCATCTGTGGTCTAGTGTTCACAGTTCTGACTAGAGATCCAGAAGTACAGGGTTCGATTCTCAGTGCTATTAGATTTTCAGAGAAGTGGTGGGTCTGAAACGGGGTACACTCAGCCTCGTGAAGACAACTGAGGAGATATTTCAAGGAAATAGCGACTCCGGTCTACAAAACCGAAATTAACTGCCGTGGAGATTTGTCGTGCTGACCACGCGACACCCTCTATCCGCTAAAGTTAGCACTAACTTCGCCGACAAGTGGCGGTCGCTCGGTCGGTATAGTTCGCTTGCGGACTACAGACCACGGAGTTTTAGTTTTTATGCTACAGAAGTAAAAATATTTTTCTAAGATATTATTCAAATTATATCCATACCGGAAACGTGTATTGTCAATAAATGTTGGCGGAAACTATCCCTATGAACAAGCCATTGGAGGGCGTAGGATTGTGAGGCCGAGGTTCCCACATATTCTAGACAATCGGCTCACAGATGGCGGTGAGGTTTTCAGCCTTCAGCGCCGGCCCTATTTACTCCCCCAGGAAGATACCTGGTACACATTTCTGTTAGAGGCCCAGTAACTCTAGTGCCGCAGTGCGACTGGAGGGGTTAGGTCAGTTGAAAAGTCTGATAACCTCATTGTGAATCGATCCCGCAGCTTTCTGGTTCATAGCACAGTGCCTCAACCGCGTGCCCCTCACTAAATGTTTGTAAAGTATAGAATTTCGGTTTATATTGGTCTAAATTGGAATAATTTCCCATGTTGTTCGGAAACAGGACGTAAACCCAGACAAGTACATATAAATATTCATTCCTGACCTCACAGAAAATATTATCTCCGCTATTGCTCCAAACAAAGCGTGGGGTGGAGAGGTCACTAATATAAAGTAGGTGATACCTGTAGTGCGCCTTATGCTTTAAAGATTAAAGGGTTGCCATTTTAATCCCTTTGAAGAATGAAACACACGTAAATAATACTTTTTATTTTAGTACATATCTCACGGAAAAAAATGTATTTCTATTAAAGATAAAAGTTAATTAATTCTGTTAGGACAAATAATCACTATTTATTCTCAGAATAATATGAAACGCAAATACACAGAGTAAGGAAATACAAAACTGTTCAATATTGAAAAAAGTAATTTTGCTTCTGAGTTTCTCAGAAATAACGTTATATTTTGTCTGCAACAGACAATTTATGAAGAGTAATGCGAATATTTACGGAATACGAAACACATGGCTACTTAGCTTAGTGGTCAGATAATTTCACTGGCGGAAGTTGTCTTCAGTTAACGTTAGCTTCACTGGTTGCAAATCTTTAGCCATATGAAATTTCAATCTCTCAATTTATTCCTTAAAGTTGCACAAAAGGAAATGAAAGATACATAAATAATATGTGTTTTAAAAGCTAGGCCACTTCTGTGATCTAGTGGTCAGGGTTCCTGGCAACAGATCCAGAGGTCCCGGGTTCGATTGCCGGCGCTATCAGATTTTCTGAGAAGTAGTGGGTCTGGAACGGGGTCCACTCAGCCTCGTGAGGATAATTGAGGAGCTATTTCACGAAATAGCTGCTCCGGTCTAGAAAACCGAGAATATTATATTATATTCTATGTTGAAAAATGTATTGCCCCTAAATTCACCCACCGCTTGTTGTCCGTTGCTGTTCATTAATATATTTAAAGAAAAAACAACTCCGTGGTCTGCAGTCCTCAAGTGAACTATACCGACCGAGCCACTGCCGCTTCCGGCGAAGTTAGTGCTAACTTTAGCGGATAGAGGGTGTCACGATGTCAGCGCAACGGATCCCCACGGCCATTAATTTCTATTTTCTAGAGCGGAGCCGCTATTTCTCTGAAATAGCTCCTCAATTATCCTCAGGAGGCTGAGTGAACACCGTTTCAGACCCACTACTTCTCAGAAAATCTGGTATCGCCGAGAAATCGTACTCGGGACCTCTGGATCCGTAGGCAGGAACTCTGCCCACTAGACCACAGAGGCGAGCTATACAATATATTGAGGCCAATGTTTTTTCCATCCGCAAGAGAACTGAACCAAATTCTTTCTGCAACATTAGCGGAAAATGGCACTTTACATGCCGGAAAGAAAAGCGGTATGCGGAGTGAGATCTTCCGAGCTGTAGCGCCATATGTTCAGGAGAGAGCATGATGTTCCGGACGAATATGTCACCTCCGAAACTTCGGGATCTCTCTGAATTACAAGCCGTTGCAACACAGAGGACCGTAATCCTTATACTAATAGTCCTTGCAGTGAGATCCTCAACCTGCCAAAAGAATTTTAATTAATACACAATATTTTAAGTAAAGTTACACCCCTTCCTAATCTGGCCTTAAATCCCTACAGAAGGGAACATTTGGGTACAACAACCATCCATCAGCTATAAGATTAAAGGGAATCTTCTGAAAGCCTCATGGGCTTGAAAGGTTTCTGCTGCCTCAGCAAGGGAATTTCGCTTGTAATTTGCTGCTAATTCCTGCTCTGAAGAGCCTTCAACAGCAGTCGACAAATTTACGTCACCAAATTGGTTTTATATCTGAGAATCAGAACTTATTCAAAATGGAACATATGGAACAACATCTATGAACAAATATTAAAACTATCTAACAGTAACGTGAATAATTTCATGAGGAATTCACTACATCGTGTGACGAAGTAAGTGACATCACGAAATTGTTTAGGCACAGTCTGTTTCAACGAAGAGGTGAAGCAGAGGAAATATCCTGTGTTTCCAAGGCATCACTTTGTTCCCAGTAGGATATTGAGGTTGACATGGTTTGAAATATTCAGGATCTTCTGGGATACGAAGGAATGTCTTTTTAACGGATGGCCGCTCTCCAACAGACACTTTCGGCAAATGGCCTTTATCACCATCGTAATAAAACCACAGACTTTGCACATGCGCCCTTGCTTCCAAAACAACTCATTCAAGCATTTCAGTAACTTCTGAACGATAATGTCAAGGTTACTCACAACAGAGGAAAGCATAGAATAGACAGTTAAGGTTTTACAATACTTGTACACTCTACGATCACCCTTCAAATCGCAGTGGTTACTATAAATACCACCTCCGTTAACATTAAGTAGCTCTGTATTCATTCTTCCTATGTTTTTTGTACGATTCTCATAGCAAACCTCACTTACTTTCCGACAGAATATTAAGCGATTGTGTAGGACGAAAGTAAAGGTACGGGAATCAGTGTAGCGTATTGTAGCGTGTTGTAGCGTATTGTAGCGGTACCAATCTTCTTTAGGCCATAGCTCAAGCGATTAATCGCTGGCTTCCCACCGCGGCGGCCCGGGCTCGTTCTCGGGTCTGGTCAAGTGAGATTTGTGGTGGACAAAGTGGCGCTGGTGTGGGTTTTCTCCGAGTACTTCGGTTTCCCCTGCAAATCTTCATTCCACCAAATTATCCATCATCATCATAATCACCAGGGGCAGGTAAAGTAGGGACGCCGTGCCAAGTGAACCCAGTTCGACTGCAACCCCCACTAAGCTAATTAATTAATTAAGGGGTAAGCCATAAAATCCTGTCCTCGTACTGTGACCTTCAATGATCTATTGTGCTTCCCCTTTGAATTAACCCTTTATTAATCCTGCACTTCGAATGAAATGTAGGACCGTATTTATGGGGGCGTCATAATAGTCACTTGGTTCCATGAAGAACTGAACCAGGTGATGAAATGTTAAATAAGCTATGGCCTCACAATCACATAGGATGTGTGTGTGGCTGATTCGTCTTCTTGTAGGCACCTTTCACAGGTTGGGACATCAACCGTGCTGTAACTGCCTGGAAGACCTGACCCTCCATTACGGAAAGAAGAAATGAGAACCTGCTGCAGTGTCCGCTGCATCAGATTAACGTGAAGTCAAACCGACAATTCTTCTGCTTTGAAATGGTTTCAGGTCATCCGTGAAGGAATTAATTCTTAGGGTGAGTAATATGGAAGGGGGGGGGGAGTGGGAGGTAGCGCTGGTGCAATTACATTACCATAACTCGCCAAAGGCAAAGGGCAATAACTCGGATTGAAATTAGTAGAGGAGTGGGAAGCGAGGCTTTGTTGCTGCAATCCTGCTCAGCGGGCTGAGTGACCTCTTCAGGTCGCTGGTGAACCTTACATCCGTTAAGAACTCGCTGGGTACAAGCAGCTTGGCACAGCGGGTTCTCGAACTCTCATCCCACTGTTAATATAATGAAAGGTTTATGCTTTCCCAAACTAGGGGTCCCGACCCCATTTTGTGTGTTGTTAAAGATATCCAAACAATTAGACTTCACGCAGATATTTCTACCATGAAGTGTCTGCTTAGTTAGCACGTAACTGCTCCATACTGGAGTTACTATTAAAAACTATTAAATTATTTATAAATTAAAATATTTGGGTTACTTTTATGACTACACACGACCACTTGAAGGCTTGTGAGGAGGATGGATTACACATCAGAAAACACCTCCAAGTCTTTCCCTTCCGGTCGCCTTTGAATTCGAAAAAAGAATCTCAGTGATGCTCGCTGTTCGCTAGAATCATATAGAAGCGATAGCAAAGAGGATGTTTAAGAAATGTCTGCATAGAATAAGTTCTCTGATTTTTTCATTTCAATGTATTTAGTTATCTCAAAATCAACATTTCTATGAGATTTTTTATCGGACATGGAATGTGGTATTCATTTTTTATCTGAAAGTTTTGTCCGCAACACTTTTCTCTTCGATAAATATTTCGCGAATTACGCGAGGATTACTCGCGTGCTGCTCCCAGAAACGCATGCGCGTCTTCATGTAGAGAGCCCATTATTGTTCACATGTTCTCAAGTGGTTAACTGAGGGCAGATATGGTGAAACTAGCAGGCGAGTTATGTAACATTTCGTTCTAAAGGCGCCAAGACGGGCTTAGGTGTTCTTGTGCCCCTTCATGAAGCAAAGAAATAGTACAGGGAGCGTGAATTAGGTTTCAACACATTAATTACACATTAGTTTCACAATCCGGTTTTACTCGTATATTAATACCTTTACGCCCGTCAACACAATACAACTCCATGGTTTTAGTCCGCAAGTGAACTATACCGACCGAGCGACCTCCGCTTGTCGGCGATGTTAGTGCCAAATTTATCGGATAGATGGTGTCTCATGGTTAGAGCAACGAGATCCCACGGCCGTTAATTTCGGTTTTCTAGACCGGAGCCTCTATTTCTTTGAAATAGCTCCTCAATTATCCTCACGAGGCTGAGTGGACCCCGTTCCAGACAAACTACTTCTCAGAAAATCTGGTAGCGCCGGGAATCGAACCCAACCTCTAGATCTGTAACCAGGAACTCTGACTACTAGACCACAACTTTGCCGCCATCTGTGAGCCGATTGTCTAGAGAATTTGGGAGCTTCGAAGTCTCACGAAGCTATGGGCCTCCACGACCTGTTACAAGGATAGCTTTACTCAGCTTACAGACATCTCTGAATTAAAACGTATTCAGCATTGCAGCGGTTTCCTTCAAAGTTCTCTTGGTGTTATACGTAAATTCCAGCGTGGATTTCAACTGTGGAAGCAGAGTTCGTATCCCTGCAAGTTGTTCAAAACTGCCGTAGTAATATTCTCAGTCTCTTTCACAGTTTCAAAGTATGAACCCTTGATAAAATTAAAAATTTCCCTGATGATGGCCCATATTCTGCCGAAACGTGTCATAAAATTGGAGAAAACATTATGTAAAATAAAAAGACATGAAATATTTTGATAGTCACTTTTATTGTATAAGATATAGGTGATTACAGTATCTTAATATTTTATGTTATTTAATAACTTTTTAAAGAATTAAAGTTATGCTTTTAGTGAAAAATATATAACTTACGTGTCTTTTATATCATTGTTGCATTATTGAGGGTGCACTTTGACAGATAGACCCATAGTCGTGGTGAAGCATTCATTTGTTGAGGAACATTTCTCGCATGGCACAACGTTCCAAAACTTTGAGGTAAAACTTATGACTGACACTCTGATCAGATGGGACTAATTCTCAGTGCACTCTTTCGTTGGTGCCAAAGAAACAAATAAAGTTTCCTTGACTTTTGATATTTGACGGCAGTGCTCTCTTGGGGAGGGGAGAAGAGTGAGATCTGCCGCTTTGTCCCAGGGTAACAATGGAAAACAGGTTTTATTCCCAGTGACAATGTCATTCATTGCAGTAGATCAGCACAAGTTGCTTTTCTCTGCTGCAGTAGGCCGTTACTGACGCTCTCGGGCGTCATGTGAGTACCTCTATGTTAACAATGAAAACAATCACGTGACGGGAGAATCATGTGTTTTTCTGATCATTATACGTAAGTGAACACTCCGACTGCGTCAACTGAGAAACTGTTTAGGGATTCTCTCACTAAACTTATGCAGTGTTGCATTACTTTCCGGAAACAAGTTATTTTTCACGAATATAAAACGCTTCAGAATGAATATAAACGTCCCTTATTTTAGTAATGCGATACTGATGACCGCCTCTGTGGTCTATTGGTCAGAGTTCTTGGCTACAGATCCAAAGGTCCTGGCTTTATTCCCGGTGCTACCAGATTTTCAGAGAAGTAGTGGGTCTGGAACGGGGTCCACTCAGCCTCGTGAGGATAACTGAGGAGGTACTTGAATGGAAAAGTCCAAGGAATCTTACTGTTTTTGTGCAAAAAAGACTTCAGAACTGAAGTAGAGGCCAGGGCCCAACAAAGGGCCGTAGAACCATTGATGAATAAATAAATGAAATGTTTTTTAAGCAACCAACATTCCCCGCTTTCTCCACTACCGTGTAGAGTTAGAATCCTGCTGTCTACTTGTACCGGCTTCCAAATAACTGTCTTGATACTAAATTGGCTGTTCAGTGTAGGTTGCGTCAATGTCCAGAAGGAAAGCCGTGGAATATAGCACAGCACATGTCAGGAATTCAATAGTCCTAATGCATCTCCAATCGATCATCGGGTTGATGAACAGTAGACAAAGGTATCTAGTGCGTACGTGTCCCTTGCGATGTGGAACAGCTGACGTGTAGAAAACTTTACTGGTATGCAGGAAAGTACACTGCAAGACACGAGCGTCATACGTCCCATGCCTTCGTAAGCCAGAACTCTTTTAGGTTCTAAAGGTTTCTGACGAAGGTCAAGAGAATATCTGGGTTCTTGGACTTCTTCCATCATCCGGAATTCTAGGTAATAGAGGACACTCTAGGTAGTAGAGGACACGACATTTCGGAAAANCTTGGACTTCTTCCATCATCCGGAATTCTAGGTAATAGAGGACACTACATATCGGAAAATGGATCTGTTTCCGTCTTCAGATTAGAAAGGAAGACACCTATTCAGTTGGGCCCCTTAGAAAGAGCTAATCTCAATCACAGTGATTGATGTTGCACCTTCTCACCTGAAGATGGAAATAGATACGGTTTCCGAAACGTCGTGTCCTTCATTACCTAGAGTGTCCTCTATTACCTAGAATTCCGGACGATGGAAAAATTCCGAAAAGCCAGTAATTCTGCAGAACTCTTTTGTTACAAAGAAAGTGCATTAGGAATACTAAGATATACGCAAACGGGGTTAATTCTTCTAAGTCTGAAATGAGTCTTAATAATGTAAGATTTGATGTTCTAAATAATATTTTAAAATTTATTTTCTTACTTACTTACTTACTCATGGAGCTGAGCCCTCCTGGAGGAGCCGCCAATTCTGAAGCTACTCAAGAATTTCCCAGCATTTTATGGAACCCGAAGGTTCATTACCGTGTTCACAAGAGCCCCCCACTGGTCCCTATCCTGAGCAAGATCTATCCAATCCATACCATCCCATCCTACCTCACAGAAATACATGGAGTCTCAATTACAAAGACTGAACACTTAATGCGCCGGTCACGGTAACCGAGCGGTCTAAGGCATGTACTGTCTTCGCTCGCTTTGAAACCGTGATCGTGGGTTCGAATCCCACTCATGGCATGGATGTTTAGTTTGTGTGTGTGCGTTTTTCTGTGTTTGTGTAGAGGTAGAGGCCTTGCGACGAGCTAATCACCCGCCCAAGGAGTCCTACCGAATGTGTAAGATCTAGAAAAACCGAAGTGAACGGAGAAGTTCATGGAGGTAGGCCTAGGCCCACTGGGGCTGTAGTGCCAGGGGGAAAAAACACTTAATGCTGTTCAAGTAACAAGAGCTGTTTTTTTTTCGAGATTCATGTGAAACACGCAAATGAAACACTCATGTGAGATGTGCGGAGAATTTATGGAAGTTGGAGCTGGTTGATGCATGCAGTGACCTCTGTGTTTAGAGGGCTAAACGAGTCCCATTAGAAAAGATAACGCCCATAGCAGTGAATATCGCTTTGCGGTAAAAAGTTTTCAACTTTGGTGGATGGGCTTCCCTGAGTCAAGTCACAGTTAAATTCACTTCTTTTCTAATTATATTTTATATTGCTCATAACTCTCCTTCCGCTATTCGTCTCTTTCATGTATCTTTCCTAACTTCNTGAGCCGATTGTCTAGAAAATACAGGAACCTAAACATCTCACAGCCCTATGGGCCTCCACAGCCTGTTACGGGGATAGCTTTACTTTTACTCTAAGTATATTTGAAATTTAAATTCGGTTATTTTATATAAAATATATAATAACATTTTTTATAATAGGACATCAAACAAATTATTCACCATTCATTTCACCTCACAATTTAAACGATAATAACTATATATGCCATTTATTTTGAAATAACGAATAAACGCATTTGTCCCGTAGGGCGCTATTTTCTCGTATAATTCTCAAGAGAGCTAAACGGTGATAATATTTCAGCATAAAATTAATCATCTGGTCTTTTCAGTAGAGACAAAGTATGTTTTGCTCTGTGTGGTGAAAACATAGTTTTAAATATTGTTTATATCAGCTTCAAGTTTCAAAATTTATCCTATAATTTATAACTGAAAATAAAAAGATTCATGTAATTGATTCTGAACTGTGTTCTCCTGATGCATTAGAACATCCATCTAATAGATCTGTTGCGGTGATCCTGAGAAGTTAGCACGATAAAGTCAGCTGCCAGGTTATCCAGTTCACTAGACAGTGTGTATAAACTATTCATCGAGGCTCTGTGTCCGCCCCATTGTTACTGAGAGTTATCGTTGTGGAAAAAGAGGTACAGCGTTCCAGCAACTGCCAATTACTCCCACCTTCCTCTAGTCTCTCCTGCTTGCACCATTGAATCAACTACTCATTACTTGATTATTCTTGATCGCTTGGTCTCGTGCATGTCAAGAATTCGGGATTGAACTTCAATAAACCACCGCTTAGCGCCACAAATTTAACAAAACCCTCTTTCCAGCAAATATTACATTAGTAAACAATATACGGCCGGTCACGGTAGCCGAGCGGTCTAAGGCATGTACTGTCTTCGCTCGCTCGGAAGCCGGGATCGTGGGTTCGAATCTGTTTCCTGTGAGGTACGAACTGAATTCTTAAATATTATTCTTATACACTGCCGG